>NC_043716.1:6228766-6304741 GCF_006229205.1 Suricata suricatta
GTGACCTCGCCGCCGCCCTCGCTCCCTGCGCTCCCCGCCGCGCTTCCCCCCTGCTCCGGCCCCTGCGGGACCGCCGGCGGGCGCGACCCCCCTCCTCTCGGAACTTCCCGGCCCCCGGAGCCCTTCTGGGGCTCTGGCCGCTGCGCCCCGGCGCCGCTCGCCAAGCGCAAAGTGTGACGCATCCTCTACCTGGCGTCCCCAGCTGCCCCTTCACCCCGTCCTCGCCGCCTTTCCCCGGGACGCCCCTCTGCGCCCCTGGCCGCCTGGCTTCCTGGAAACAGGTGTTTGCTCTGCCGGCGCTTGGAGGCAGCCGGCCCCCAGCGGCTTCTCCCAAGCTTCCCTCCTCCCCTGCGCCGAGTTCGGGCTTCTCGGGGGTCCAGGGGGGAGTGTTGGGCCTGGTCGGCTTGGCAGGGCTTGAGCCTGCCCCTCCTGCCGCGTTTGTTTTCTGGGACTATGACTGTACGAGATTCGGGATCTCTTCTTGCTTGGCCGGGTTTCTTAAGGCGATAGGTGTTGGAGACGCGGGGGAGGGGGGGCCCACTGGGGTGAGGGGGAGGGAAGGTGCCGGTGGAATGGCGCTGCCGTGGGGCTGGGTCCTAAGACCGATTTCAGTAGAGGGAGGGAGGCTGCAGGAAGGGAGGTCCAACTCCTCTGGAAGATGAGATAAGCCGAGGATCGCAGCCAGGTAGGGGAGGGGAGGGGAACCCAGAGGCCCTAGAGTCAGGAAGAGCCAGGCCTTAGAAAGCTGCAGGACCCAGCCTGCTGTCATCGCGGTGAAATGGGCTACATCTGGGCTACCGGCTCCATGAGCCGCGCTGCAGGGTGCCAACATCTATTAACCGTTACATAAGGATTCCGGTGGGTCTCTTCCCAAGCTAGACGGGCTGTGAACGCGGGGTTGTTAGGTGGGGGGTTGGCGGGGGGGTCACGGAACTCCTCCTGGCGGCTGCGGCTCGGGAATTCAGGTGTGTCGCGGTAAAGCAAAGTGGAAAGCAGAGAACCCAGCCTTGGGTCCAGTTCAAGTGCAAGCTCAACACATCGAGGGCCCTCCACTAGGTTTACCGGGAAACCAAATACCTTTCTTGGGTGGGAAGTGGAGCCTGAACCGGCATCAGGTTGGGTGGGGATGGGGAGATCCCTGGGGAATTGGGGGACACTGAGCTCCCAGGTGGGCATCTGAGGGCAGACGATGCAGTGGCTTCTTATACTTCCAGGGACTCCAGATGGTTTCCAAGTAACAATGTCTAAAATTGCCTTGGATTCATTTCCCTCTCCCAAACACATGTGCTTCAGCATGAGGGGGAATTTATGAATAGCAGAGTCAGATTAGCCCAGATTCCTGGCATGGTATCACCACAGATACAGCCTCACGTGGCTGCCTTTTGATGTGTTGGACGTCGAGACCGTGTTTTCCTGGTCGTTGAGCCCATGATAGTCAAGCTCACCTGTCTCTGATATCTTGAGGTCTGCATCCCTCTGTGCGCTGGCATCAGGGATCCCGGGGCTCCTGACCATGGACTTGGATTGCTCCGCTCGCTTGGTGTTGGGGCTTCAGCTCAGGGCTCCGGTTGAGGCTTCCGCCCTGGCACCCTGGAAACCAACCAACTCTTCTGTCTCTTTGCAGGGCTTGTTTCGGTGTGGTAAGATTTATGAACCTTAGGCATGAAACCTTTTTTTTTTTTTTTTAATCCAAATGGCAGGGGGAGTTGGGTTTCGGAACCAGTGAGGGATCTTACTTGAGAAGCGCGTTCTGGGAAGTCCAAGCAGCCGGTCGCCGAGAAGTGCTTTCTGCTTGTGTGTTGGGACTTTGGTGGATGATGGCATGTGCATGAATGTTGTCTCTGTCAGACGGCATCTGTTGTGTTGTGCACCAGGGAGAGCAAAGGGCCGGTCTCGTGGATAGGTATCCCTTTTGGTGACATTTATTTTTATTTATTTTTAAGTCTGCTTATTTTGAGAGAGACAGAGAGCACGCTGGGGAAGGATCAGAGCGGGGAGAGAATCTTAAGCCAGCCCGTGCTTTGAGTGCAGAGCCTGATGTGGGGATGGATCGCAGGAATGGTGAGATCATGACCTGAGCTGAGATCAAGAGTGGGGCGCTTAGGCCACTGAGCCACCCAGGCGCCCACCCCCTCCTTTTGGTGACATTTGGAGTGAACTCTTGAAAGCCAAAGTCAGTTTGTGAGGGTTGGCTGTCGAAGAGTTGCCAATGGCATCTCATTGCACATAGCATTCCAGATCTTTCCAGACGCTTAGTAGCCCTTACTGACTTGATTCCGCTCTGTCTGCCCATGCTTGTTCTGTAACACCTGTTCTTCCTTCACTGGGCTCCAGCCACCGTGGCCCTCCTTGCCCCGAAAGCACCAAGCTCATTCCCCTCTGGGGTTTTGTTCTGGCTGCTTTTCCACTTGCCCTGCCTGTTCGCCTCTTCCTCATCATTCAGGTTCTGGCTCAGAGGCCTTGGAGAGGCCACCCTCCCCCATTCTCTGCCTCACCCCTGTTCATGTTAGTTAACAGTGCCCCTCACTCTGAAAACACGTGGCTTCCCTCTTTGGTTTCTGGGTATCTGCCGATCACCATTGTCTATGGGCAATGCCTCGTGGACAGTTTCATTCACTTCGTCTTATTGAGAAAGCAGTGAGGCACAGGATCCTAACATCGCTTCTTAGTTTCTGGAATCTGCTGAAGCTGTAGGATCGAATGTTTGGAATTGGCAGATTGATTTATGGAGTCGCTTTGGTGAGCCGCTGGTTTCTCGTCCTTGAGAGTCTGTGAAGAGAGGACTTTCCTGTGTTCGAGGGAGGACATGCAAGTCTGAGGGCCGTCCCTCCTCACGGCTCCTTACCTGCTCGCCGTCTGTAAAGTTACAGGCTCTGGAGTTCTGAATTCAGAGGAGCCAGGGACTGGATGAGTCTTTCACAACATAGGCGTTGCTGTGCTTAAATGTCCTCTGTGGAGTTTCTAGTACTTTCCCTCGAAGTGCTCACGTTGGAGCGCAGAGGGGGTCAGCGACTGTGAAGAGTTTATCAGATCCACCGATCGCATTTAACCAGGAAGAGCTTCGTCTCCTCCTGCATCTGCTGGTCTAGTCTTTGGATGGTTCTTTCTGCTTTGAGTTTTCCTCTTCCAGGGCCTTCCTTTCCCTCCATCTTTGTGAAACATTCCCTGGGCTCCGTGAGCATGGACCCCGCCCCCCCCAACCATGTGCCTTACCCCGCGCTCAGCACTGGGACATGCTAAATCAGGAGCAGCTACGAGCGTCTTTGGGCAAATGCTGTAGCCGGTCCTGGGTTACCTGCACTAGGCATGCACTCACGCGTTCACTCATCTTTTTACTCCCTCAGTAAATATGTATTGAATGTCTGCTGTGTGTCAGGCCCTGCGTGGTTCAGGATGCCTTAGAGTGCGGAGTAAACAAAATCTCTGTTCTCTTAGAATCTGTTATTTTTTTTAATGTTTTTTTTTCTTTTTTTTTTTAATGTTTTATTTATTTTTGATACAGAGAGAGACAGAGCATGAGAGGGGGAGGGGGAGAGAGAGAAGGAGACACAGAACTGGAAGCAGACTCTAGGCTCTGAGCTAGCTGTCTGCACAGAGCCTGACGCGGGGCTCAAACTCACAAATGTGAGATCTGACCTGAGCTGAAGTCGGAGGCTTAACCAACTGAGCCACCCAGGCGCCCCTAAATGTTTATTTTCCAGAGACAGAGCACAAGCAGGGGATGGGCAGAGAGAGAGAATCCGAAGCAGGTACCAGGCTCCAAGCTGTCCGGGCAGAGCCGGATGCAAGGTTCAAACTCATGAACTGTCAGATTAGGACCTGAGTCAAAGTCAGACACTTAACCGACTGAGCACCCCAGGGGCCCCTTGGAATCCGTATTCTAAAGGCATGCTGTGGTGACAATGTATTGCAGTTTTTGTCTTTGCTCGTTAATTTCCCCCTCCAGACTTGAAGTCCATTGTTGGGCAGGGACCCAAATGCCTGGCAGGTGGTAGGTTCTCCAAAATTCTTTGACGATTGAATCGATAAGCAAGCAAAAGGTCTGCGTGTCATGGATGGGGACATCATGTGAAGTAGTTCAGAGGTGAGAGTGACTCCTGACGGTGCCTCTTTCATGTTGTGACAGAGTCAATGCCCTGAGGACTACGGCAGCTGCACTGTTGGGTTTGGAAAGATAGAATAAGACCTAAGGGGGGAATTAGTTCTTGCCTGATTTACATGCCATTTTGTACCTTTGAGAGCATCTGTTGCCTGCTGGGGTGAGGAGCACCCTGAAAGGCATAGCATATTTTGCTGGTTTGTGCGGGGTGGAATAAAGCCGTGAGCAGGAATTTAGAGACACGCTAACAGCTAGAGAAGATAGAAGTAAAACTGGCATCTTGATCTGGGGAGGAAGAAATTCCCTTCCACCTCTTGTGCCTCTGGCCTTTACAGTGAGGGTCCCAGGAGCGCCTGGCTCAGAGGACTGTTCTAAGGGTACAGGGAGGCTGGCGCTGCAAATGGTTGATGAGGTTCATTGTCCTAAGAAGTGCAAAGGGCTTTTTGATGGCCGTTGTCCAGCAGTGGCTGTGCACGGCCGCTGCATGGGCGCTGTGCTCCTGGGCGAGATGTTCACGGTGTCTGAGAGTAGACGGGGGGGGGGGGGGGGGGGGGGGGGGGGGGGGGGGGGGGGGGGGGGGGGGGGGGGGGGGGGGGGGGGGGGGGGGGGGGGGGGGGGGGGGGGGGGGGGGGGGGGGGGGGGGGGGGGGGGGGGGGGGGGGGGGGGGGGGGGGGGGGGGGGGGGGGGGGGGGGGGGGGGGGGGGGGGGGGGGGGGGGGGGGGGGGGGGGGGGGGGGGGGGGGGGGGGGGGGGCTCTGGAGGCATGGGAGGGACGCTTGGAAGTCCAAGGCTGTTGGGTTGGGTGATTTGGTTGGGGAGGCCGCGAGCTGGGAGGGGAAGACAGACTTTTGTCTACAGAGAGCCCCACTTTCCGTTTCTAGACTGCTCGGCACGCAGCCCCGAGTGGGCTTGGTTTCTGGTGCACAGCTTGGCTGAGTCTGTTTGCTGCTGTGCAGCTCTCCGAATGAAACTGCCGCAGCCAGTGGTGCCGAGATGGATGCAGAGGATGCAGGGAGCGCCTCGAGGTCAAAACAGCCGAGCCCGGAGCATCTTTCCCTCGAAGGTTTCTCTTTGAGACACGGCCTTGCCCATCCGCAGGCCTCCTGAGAGCCGCGACCCAATCAATAGGACATCAGAACCCATTCTAAATTAGTCATCAGACCGCTCCACCCCCACCTATTATTTCCTGGGACTTGGACCCAACAGTCAGACGCAGGCTCTGTCACCTCTTCCTGTTAACCCACCAGGGTCGGGCAGACCCAAGCCTGTCCCCACAAGGAGCACCTTCAGGTCTCAGGGCGCAGTTGGCCGTTGGAGTTTCCTGGGAGTTGATGCCTGCTCTGGTGCGTGTCCGTGAGGCAGCAGGATGCGCTCCCCACTCGAGGAGCAGGCTAGCGAATCCGGAAGGAATATTCCTTGCCCGCGTCTTCCGAGCTCCTGACTGTGCAGATCTGCGGCTCTCAGCCTTCTGCTGGGCTGTTCCAGCAGCTTGTGTGTGGCTGCCTGGGTTTCCTGCAGAATGCTGTTGTCCCGGACCTGCAAGGGGCCGTTCACCGGCAACTAATGACTCCCCTCCCGCCTTCCCTGCGCCAAAGAGCTGTATCAGCATTCATTAGTAGTTTTCATGATGGGGGATAAGGACCCCCCGTTTTTTCCCTTTCTAAAAATAGTAAGTCCATAGCCGTGTGAGTAAAACAGTAATTTATGGTTGTTCCATTTTGAGGGGATTCGTAGGCAGTCCCTCTTATTGATAATCAAGAACAGTTTATTTCAAAGGTTATATATCTCTCTTTAATATTTATTTATTTTTTGGGAGACAGAGTGAGAGCAGGGGAGGGGCAGAGAGAGAGACAGAATCCGAAGCAGGCTCCAGGCTCCCAGCTGTCAGCCCAGAGCCCAGCATGGGGCTCGAACCCACAAACCATGAGATCATGACCTGAGCTGAAGTCGGACGCTTAACTGACTGAGCCCCCCAGCTGCCCGTCAAAGGCTATATTGATAACGACAGCCTGTAGTAACGTGTGCTTGCGTGCCGTGTCAGGTGTAGGCAGGACAGAAAGGGGCTCTGGGCATCAGAGTTAGCCGGTCCCTGGAACCCCACTGCCTTGGGAAGCGTGGAGCCATCCAGCAATTTAAAACTACCCCTTCTGTCCGGGAAGCAGATGTTTTTGCTTTCGTTTTCCAACTTTAGAGTTTATTTTTAGAGTAAATGTTTATTTTCCCACAGAATTCAATTTACTTTTTTTAACTTTCTTTTTGGTTATATAAATGCTATTTGTTTATGGTAGGAAAGTTATAAACTTATAGATGGGCAAAACACTAAAAAAAAAAAACAAAAAACCAGTGGTCAGTAATCTCCCCAGGTCTCACTACCTGGGGACTATACTTAATATTTTGGACATAATTTTCTAAGTTTTTAGTATGCAAATATATGTTCTTAAAAAAAGAGATAGAGGGGTGCCTGGGTGGCTCAGTCAGTTAAGCGTCCGGCTTTGGCCCAGGTCATGATCTCACGGTTCGTGGGTTTGAACCCCGTGTCAGGCTCTGTGCTGACAGCTCAGAGCCTGGAGCCTGCTTCGGATTCTGTGTCTCCCCTGCTCATGCTGTCTCTCTCTGTCTCTCAAAAAATAAATTAAAAAAAACATAAAAAAAAAAAAAAGAGATAGAGGCCATATATATACTGTTTTACAGCTTGCGTCCTGTCCCGTGCACCCCCCCCATCTTGAATATCCTCTCATATCAACAACTACAGTACAGGTTTTCAAGGGTGTGTAATACTCTGTTCTAGTCAGTTTCCTTTCACTAGTCACGTAGCGAATACTTTTCGCAGGTTTGCTTTCCTAGGATGAAGTCTCAGAAGGTGAATTTCTGGGTCAAAGAGTATGTGAGTTTTTAAGACCACATGAGTATATATTTTATATGTAAAAATATGCACACGTGTTATATGTATATTCCCAGTAGAATTGCCAATTTCTTCTCCCTCGCCTTTCAGCAAGTGATATCACAGCTTTGTTAATGCGTGGATGGAAAACCTCTCTTTGCCTCTCTCTTAACTCCCAGTGAGATAGGGCCCTTCTTTAAGTTGACTGGACATTTCTTACCTCTTCTGAATTGCCTGCGTACATCTTGCCCCATTTCTCTAAAGACATGTCAGAACTGTTTACTTCTTGATTTTTAGGTAACTTTTAATATATTAAGCATGCATGTGCTTTGTCATATGCCACACATGTATCCCTACAGTTTCTGTGGCCTTTTATATTTTGTTTGATGTCTTTTATAATATTTTGTGATCTTGAGTCTATCAATTTATGGTTTGGGCTTAAATGTTATGCTTCGGGGTGTTTTTCCCAGCCTGAGATGACAATATTCATACATCTTCACTACTATTTACATAATTTAATTTTACCATCAGATTTTATTTATTTTAAACATTTTTAATGATAATTTTTGAGAGAAAGAGAGCACAAGCAGGGGAGGGGCAGAGAGAGAGGCAGACACAGAATCTGAAGCAGGCTTCAGACTCTGAGCTGTCAGCACAGAGCCCAATGTGGGGCTCAAACCCACAAACAGTGAGCTCATGACCTGAGCCGAGGTCAGATACTTAACCAACTGGGCCACCCAGGTGCCCCACCATCAGATTTTAACTTCATCAGTCATTAATTTTGGTGTATGACATGACTTAGGTGTCACATTTAGATTTTTTTTTTTTACGTAAGTAGTTACCCTACTATCAAAATGAATACTGTCACTGAATCCCACTGTATTGAAAATGTCATCATGTACTAAAAGATTTCATCTACTTGGAGCTATTTCTAGGCTTTCTAATTTGTTCTTTTGACCTGTCAGTTGGCGGGAATGTCAGATAGGCTCACCTGCCCACGTGAGCAGCAGTGAGTTGGTGTCCCACGCTTTGGGCGCAGGAACAATGGAGTTGGCCTGGCTCCCAAATCTCGGCTTCATCCAGGGCAGCTCTTGGGCTTGGCATTTAGAACTCAACAGCTTTGGGGCACCTGGGGGGTTCAGTCGGTCAGGCGTCCAACCTCAGCTCTGGTCATGATCTCGTGGTTTGTGGGTTTGAGCCCTGCCTCGGGCTCTGTGCTGACAGCTCAGAGCCTGGAGCCTGCTTCTGATTCTGCATGTGAGTCTCTCTCTCTGCCCCTCCCCTGCATGTGCTCTGGCTCTATCTCTCAAAAATGTATAAACATTTTTAAAAATATTTAAAAAACCCACCTCAACAGCTTTGCCTAACTATCTTATGGACCCTTCACTTCAGCAATCTACCAATTACTCCCTTTTAAAATAGAGTTGCTTCTATTTCCTTGACTTTGCTTATCTGTTTATTTTTTCCTCAGCATTTTTTTATTAAGATGGGGGAGACTGACAGTTTCACACCAGTGTGATGAGAATTCGTCCCATCTGGCAATAGGATATGCTTAGTCAAGTCTCGTTTGATCCTATGAAATAGTTTTGTCCATTTAAGTCCTGCAGAACTTAGCTTTTGTCTTTAGGTAATTTGTCATTGTTATTACTCTTGACTTAATGTTGGGAATCTTTTGTTAAGATATATTTTTTAACCCTTTATTGGTGGAGTATAAAAAAGTTACTGATGGTTTTGTAATTACCTTCACTACCACCATCATAGACTATTTCATTACTTTTAAATACTTAAAAATTTTTTTTAATGTTTATTTATTTTTGAGAGACAGAGACCATGCGAGCAGGGGAGGGTCGTGGAGAGAGGAAGACACAGAATCTGAAGCAGGCTCCAGGCTCTGAGCTGTCAGCCCAGAGCCTGATGTGGGGCTCAAACCCACGGACCGTGAGATCATGACCTGAGCCGAAGCTGGATGGTTAACTGACTGAGCCACCCAGACACCCCTTAAATACTTCTTTTTAAGTTTATTTATGTATCTTGAAAGAGTGTGTGAGCAAGTGGGGGAGGGGCAGAGAGAGGGAGAGAGAGAATCCCAAACATGATGTGGGGTTCGATCTCACAAACCATGAGATTGTGACAGTTAAAATCAAGAGTCAGACACTTAACCAACTGAGCCACCCAGGCTTTTATTTAATTATTTATTTATTTAAATGTTTATTTTTTTAAGAGAGAGTGTGCACACACGTGTGAGCGGGGGAGGGCAGGGAGAAGGAGACAGAGAATCTGAAGCAGGCTCCAGGCTCTGAGCTGTCAGCACAGAGTCCCGCTCAGGACCCAGACTCACAAGCCATGAGATCATGACATGAGCCGGTCAGACACTTAACTGACTGAGCCCTCCAAGACCCTCCAGGCACCCCACTTTTAAGTACTTTTTACAAAAATTGAAGCTATTGAATTTTCCAGGTACACATGCATATTTTCTGCAAATAATCATTTTGCCTCTTCTCTTCCAGTAGTCATACTTATTTTATTTTCTTGTCTAATTGCATTGTCTAGGACTTGTAGCACAGTGTTAAGATATCGGAGCAATAAATGGGCTCCCACGTCTCCTTACTGTCTTCCATGGAAATGCATGACAGTTGGCTCAAGAGGTTTTTGTTTTTCAATCACATTACCTATGACATAATTTTATGATTTTACTTTGGGTTTTTCTACGGTGCCAAAGTTAAATGTGATTAACTATATTCTCATGGTCTTTAAAGATCATCATATCTTTTCACTTTTAACTAATGTATTCACCTGATAATTTATGCTATAAATATTTATTGAGCACTTACTAAGTTCCAGACATTGTTTGCATTCTGTGCGCTGGGGATACACGAATGATGGGGGACCTCCCCGTGAGGACCTTGGTTTTAGGAGTTTGGCCCCTGATGTTTTCTAATGTTGACCTTGCTGTGCCTTCCTGCAGCCACTCTTCGACTGTAATTTGTTATTTTTTAAAAAATATTACGTTTAATTTATTTAATTTATTGTTTTGTTTAGGATTTTGGCATTCACTATTCATAAATGAGAGCATCTGAGTTTTTTCTTTTGGGTAACAACGTACAATGAATTGCCACTTCTTTCTTTTTCTGTGCAGTGGTGAGGAGGTGAAGGAATTGTATGTGCTTTGAAGGTTGGAAACAGCTTTTCCAGGACATTTTTTGGAGATAGTTCTTTGACCGTTTTCCCAGTTTCTTCATTGGACTCTTGATGTTTTCTGTCTTTTCCTGAGTCATTTTTAGTAACCTAGTTTGTAGGAAGGCATTCATTTCATCATGATTTTATTTATTTTAAAAATTTTTTAAAAATGTTTTTTATTTATTTTTGAGAGACAGAGAGAGATAGCACAAGCAGGGGAGGGTCAGAGAGAGAGGGAGACACAGAATCCGAAGCAGGCTCCAGGCTCTGAGCTAGCCAGCAGCACAGAGCCTCACGTGGGGCTTGAACCCACAAACTGTGAGATCACGACCTGAGCCGAAGCCAGAGGCTTAACCGGCTGAGCCACCTGGGCGCCCCTCATCATGATTTTAAAATTTAATAGAATCTTTTCTGAGTATAGAGTTGAATCTCCTTTATCATCCAAATTTGCATTTCTTTCTCTGTTTTTCACCTTAACTAGCTTTGCCAGAGAGTTTGCTTTCCTCCACATCCTGTAGAATCACCTCTTAGGTTTAGTCTATCCTTAAAAAAATGTCTTTTCGGGGCGCCTGGGTGGCTCAGCTGGTTAAATGTCTGACTTCGGCGCAGGTCATGGTCTCACAGTTTGTGGGTTTGAGCCCTGCATCGGGCTCTGTGCTGACAGCTCAGAGCCTGGAGCCTGCTTTAGACTCTTGTGTCTCCCTCTCTCTGCCCCTCCCCCACTTGTGCTCTGTCTCTCTCCATCTCTCAAAAATAAATAAATGCAAAAAAAATTTTTTTAATAAAAACAATTCTTTCTCTTTAGCTCTTGATCGGTGTTTTTTTTTTTTTTTTAATCTGCTTGTGATAAATTTTGCTTTTTAAAGTATTTTTTCCCTCTTGATTTCCTTGGGCTGAGTGTGTGCATCGACTAGTCTCTAGTCTGCCATGTTGTATTCGGGTAGGTCAGGCTTTGCTATGGTAACGTGTGAGCTGTGGCACCTCTGTGGCTAAACATAGCCAGGGTTTATTTTGAGCTCACGTGAAATGTGAAGTGAGTCTGGAGACTTCCAAGGACAGCTTTCCTCCATGCGTGACTCAGGGATGCGGTCTGCAGCCCTACCCCACTACCCCACCTCGGTGGACTCAAAGTGTGGCTTTCAGTCACTGCCGAAGGTGAAGAGAGAGCATAGCGATGCCATCCTCGCCCTCAAATGCCTGGGCCTGGCATTGACAAATGGCACCTCTGCTCGTATTTCATTGGCCAAAGCTTGTCACAAAGTCCCCCCCGGGTATGACAGGAGATGGGACCTCTACCATCTCTTCTCTCCCACTGCCCATCTTTGAAATCCTGTTTGTTCCCCGGTCCCACACAGTCCCCTCTGCCTCCCCTGCCCCCCTCCTGCCCCCACGTGAAGGTCGTTCTGTCCGCCCTGGGAGGAGTGTCTTAGGATAACAAAATTTTCCCTTACTGATGCCCAGTAAGGATGTTTCCCTTACTATGTCTCATGCCAGGATTAGTTTTATATGTATGTGTGGAGATATATATATATATCATTATATTTTTAAAGCCCTTCCTACAGTGGGGAGAAGAACTGATGAGGAGACCTGAAATTCCCTCTCCTCGTGCCACACTGGAATGTCACCTACTTTATGGGATTATTGCCAGAGTTAAATAAGATAATACATATAATACCCTTAGCATGACCCCTGAGAATAAAAAGCGCTCAATAAATGGCAGGTATTGCCACCGTTCCTTGCCATGCTGACGTCTCTTTGATGGGAGGCCCTCGTTTTGCTCTTATTTATAGGCCCGAGTGCCTGAAAATTACAGCCTGAGCGTCATAACCACTTGTCTTATGTTCCCAAATCAAACCCAGTTTTTCTGTGTGTAGTCACGAACGTGAAATTCTCCAGACGCCAGGAATGCTTACGGCCTCATTTGTGTAAAACCATCATGACTTCTAGCTATTGTAGGACTTAGAATGTTCTAGGTGATGCTGCCGTGACAGAAGCCCTCCAAGCCTCGGTGGCTGGTGGGGAGTGGGCCTAGTCCTCCCAAGCACCCAGGCGGCCACAGCTCTGCTCCACACCTGCCTGTCTGATGGCAGAGGCAGGAAATGGGGACGTGGTCCATGACACACAGATCCTAGTGTTTTCTTCTAGAAGTGACATGCGTCACTTCTACTCCCACTTCATTGGCCGAAGTAAATCCCATGGCCACACTTCACTTGAAGTGGCCGGGGAGGTGGGGAGGGGCGAAGGCTAACCTTTCCTGGCCCAGAAAGAGCAGAACCAACAAAGCCACAGTTCTGTCACCCGTAGCCAAGATCCAGGCTACATACTTCATAGGCATTATTTTTAGGGACCCATTGCAACGTCTGTATGAAGTGGGTGCTATTCATAGCCCTGTTTTACAGGTGGGGAACAGAGACTAGAAGTGGCCGGCCACGCAAGGGGCGGAGCCAGACTGGAGCTGGGTCCTAAGTAGGTCAAGCGCAGGCAAATGCTTCCTCTGGTCCGCGCTCCCCAACGGTGGACCTTTCAGATTAGGTGGGTTTGCAAGTGCTCATTAACTGCCGTTGACTGGAATAAAAATAAAAAATGTCACATTCATTTAAGGTAATGGGTATCTTGTATGCAGCCTTAACCACAAAGAGCATGCAGTGAAATTTCTGCCAATAGAACATTCTTCTCTGTGTGTCCTCACAGCAGTTTCAGAGAAAGGGTGAGAGAGCATCCATTGAAAGCAATATTATTGTATTTTATTCTTTTATTTTCCTTTATTCTTTTATTTTCGTTAATTTATCTTATTCTTTTCTTTTTCTTTTCTTTATTTTCTTGTTTTATTTTATTAATTTTATTATTTTGTTTTTATTACTTTAATTATTTTACTTTATTTTGTTTTATTTGATTTTTTAGCTCTGTGCACGATGTTGAAAGAACGCATTTTGGATGTTTGCAGAAACGCTTACAGACTCCTGCTCCCACATTAAGCAGAGAGACCTTAAACATTAAGGAATATGAGACGCCGACAGAGCCTTTAGCTCCGGCTCCTGGTGCACGTTGGTGTCACTGCAGCCCCAGCGCGTGCACTCACTCGCCGCCGTGACTGCTCTGTACCGAGTGTGTCCGTGGTGTGCACCCGGGGGAGCTTTACACACCGTCCGGCTGAACCCTCACTCCCCCCGGTGTATGTTGTGCAGTTTCCTCGTTTTCGCCTCGAGCCTCAGAACAGGCGCACTGTTACAAAGGGCAGCAGCCAAGACTTGCCCCCAGACCAGTGGCCGGGACTGTGCACTGATGACTCTGCAGGAGGGGACAAGGTGTGAGCCGGGTCTAACGTTAGTGGAAGGGTTCGTTGTGGCGCCTCCCTACGACCCTTAACAGTCTCTGTTTTCATTATATTCCAAGGAATTGAAGGGCTCGAGAGAAGTGTTTAAGAACACAGGATACAGAACTGCATACAGAGTTGAGATTGTGCAGGGTTAGAAGAAAACTGCCTGGAAAAGACTGGAAGGAAATATGGCAAGACTGGAAGTTTTCGCATGTGGCATTTATCTCTGGGCAGGATTATGAGCGATCTGTGTTCTTGCCACTTGTACTTTTTAAAAGAGTTCCATGTTCTTTAAACATGTATTTTATTTTATTTTTTTAAATAGTTTATTGCCAAATTGGTTTCCATATAACACCCAGTGCTTCTCCCCACAAGTGCCCCCCTCCATGACCATCACCCCCTCCCCCTCCCTCCCCCTTTAGTCCGCGGTTCGTTTTCAGTATTCAGTAGTCTCCCTTGATCTGAGAAAGAATGAAATCTGGCCATTTGTAGCAAAGTGGATGGACCTTGAGGGCGTCATGCTAAGTGAAATAAGTCAGGGCAGAGAAGGACAGATACCATATGTTTGCACTCATAGGTCTAACAGGAGAAACCTAACGGAGGGCCATAGGGGAAGGGGGAAGAGAGCGGGGGAGAGTGAGGGACACAGATCAAGGGAGACTACTGAATACTAAACATGTATTTTAATGTTTATTTTTGAGAGAGAGACTGCAAGCAGGGAAGGGGCAGAGAGAGAGGGAGGGTGTGCAGAGGATATGAAGCGGGCTTTGCACTGACAGCAGCGAACCCGATGCGGGGCTTGAACTCATGAACCGGGAGATCATGACCTGAGCCGAAGTTGGATGCTCAACCGATTGAGCCCCCCAGGTGTCCCTTTAAATATATTTTAATATATTGTATTAAATAATAAATTATATTGTCCTGGAGCAGGACAACAGGACTGGCTCTTCAGAGGCCACCTTCAGAAAGGTTGCTTCCCAATTGTGTCAGATCGCCCGGGTGATTTTGTCCCAGAAGAGAAGAGACGGCAGTTGGTTTGGTTTGCGTCACGTGACCCAGCCATCCCTGCGGGACAGTGGGAGGGCGGGTAGGAAGCTCCCTGGAGTTCCTGTCTGAAGACTGCAGTGTGGGCAGAGGCTGTTCCCAAAAGGAACATCAAAGGCTTTTTCTCAAAGGACAAGGAGGGGCTGATGGCCGTGCAGCGTGGCAAGATGGTGACCCCCTTGTGGTCCATGACACCCAAGGCCCTGTCTTCATGCGTGCCAGAGATCCGTGAACTCAGCCCTGATCTAGAGAGCGCGATTCCTGATACTCCGAGAAACCGTCTTCCAGCCCTGTGTATCCAGTCGGAGACTCTGAATCTGTCACTAAATTAAATTTACCACATCTTCCTTTTCATTTCTGAGTCTTAATTATAGTCTGCGTCTCCGCCCTTGATTCGCAGTGGCCTCCTGTTTGTGTTCTTGCCTTCGATCTCTTCCTTCTGACTTCCTGCAGCACTGGCCAGACTATATTTTTGAATTCATGGACAGAAGACTGTCTTTTTCCTTCTTTATCACGTTTTGTTCGGGGGCGGGGGGGGGGGGAATGCTAGGACCATAGGAAAAGTGACACACTGCAGATTCGTCCGCATTTGTACTGAAGGCTCTGAGAAGTTCTGCAGTTAGGAAACTGTTGGCCATTTGTATCACTTAGCATGCTTTGAATTTTAGCTGCAGATGTCCGTTCAGAGAGGCTTAAGCAATAAGGTAACTTTATTTCAGGTGACAGGGCATCCAGAGGTAGGGAGAGTCCAGATGCCTTGTGCTTAGGGCATTTTCCTTTGCCAGGCCTTCCTCTTTGCGTTGGCCTCTTCCTCAGCTTGGCCTTTTTCCTGGTCAGAATACAACTGAAGTCCTTTGCTTCCGTGCTCGTAAACCAGACAGGAGGCAGGAGAGGTGCTATGGTCTGAAAGTGTGTGTCCGCCCCTCCTCCACCCTCCCTGCAGTTCCCGCCTTGAACTCCTGATCCCCGAGGTGCCGGTTTTAGGAGGTGAAGCCTTTGGAAGGTGATCAGGTCACGAGGGTGGCACCTTATGAATGGGATTAGGGCCCCTATAAAAGCGGCCCCAGAAAGCCTCTTTGTTCGTTCCACCCTGAGTGAGAATACACAGGCACCATGATGATCCAGAAAGCGGGGCCCTCACTGGATTAGCTGGCCCCTTGACCTTGGACTTCCAGCCTTCAGAGGTGAGAAACAAATTCCTGGTGTTTATCAGCCACTCAGTCTATACGGTGTCCTGTTAGAGCAGCTCATGGGCGAAGAGGAGCGGCCCACGTGGGTCCAGTCATGGGGTCATAGTCCTTTCCCCCAGCCTGAGCCGGTTCACTTACACATTTGCCATTGACCATGACAGCCACATGCTTGCTGTGGACTGCTAACTTATGTCGGAGGAAAGGGATGCTGACTGGGCTCCAGCCCGAGGTTTTTAAATTTAAAAAAAAATTTTTTTGATGTTGTTTATTTGATAGAGCATGAGTGGGGGAGGGTCAGAGAGAGAGGGAGACACAGAGTCCAAAGCAGGCCCTAGGCTCTGAGCTGTCAGCACAGAGCCTGATGCAGAACTCGAACCCACGGACTGTGAGAGCATGACCTGAGCCAAAGTCGGACACCCAACAAACTGAGCCACCCAGGCTCCCCTCCAGCCCGAGACTTTGAACTAGTGACAGGCAGGGGAGGCAGGATTATGATGACTGGGTTAGGGCCATTGAGAACCTTTCTGGAGTTGGTGTGGGGGAACTTGTTCTAAGTCAGGAGACCTTCACAGGGAGGGACTGATACCTGGACAAAATCACCTTCTGCTGGGAAGGGAGAAGGAGCAAAGCATTCTGGGTAGACTATCAGCAGTGCCCACTGGTGCTTGCTCAACCCAGCATTTTGAGTCTGAGAACCATTTTCTGTGGAATGACCATGCCTTAAATTAGAGTCCGTCGAACGCTATCCCGGGGAACATTTGTCACTGAGGGTTAAATCCTACTGTGTCAGCCTCTTCACCTTTGATCAAGCCTTTTGCCCTCCTTTCTGTTTATCAGAACTGTTTTCTTGGATTCCAGAGCCCTGGTTCACACTGATGTATAACACTTGGTGTATTGTGGGGTGTCTGGGGTCTCAGTCCGTTAAGCCTCCGACTTCAGCTCAGGTCATGATCTCCCGATTCGTGAGTTCGAGCCCCGGGCTCTGTGCTGACAGCTCAGAGCCTGGAGCCTGCTTCAGATTCTGTGTCTCCCTCTCTCTCTGCCCCTCCCCCACTTATGCTGCCTTTCTTGCTCTCTTCCTTAAAAACAAATAAACATTAAAAAAAAAACAACTTGGTGAATTGCATTATAGTTATGGTTTTGCATAGATCTGTCTGTTGTGATCTTGTAGTCAGGTAGTCTGGTAACCCAGCATGGCGTCTGGGATATGGAAGGGACTCCAGAACCGTTGGTCACGTTCACACTCTAGCTCAGTTAAGATCCGCCTTCTTGCCGCCGTTGATTTCCTTCCTTTGTGCATCCGCCGCACAGCTCTAGTCATCTCTTATCCCTCATGTTATCTTGCTTTGATCTCTAGTTGCTTCTGCTGTTGTTTTTTATTTGCAGGAGTGGGGCTGACGCCCCTGTGCCCTGTCTGTGCTGTCCACGGTGCTTTGCAAATAGCAGGGGCCGGTCCTCAGCAAGGTGGTGGGGATGAGGCTGTGGGCGCTGCTCTAACAGGTAGGCAGAAACTTTCCATGCTCGGTGTGTAGCTGTGGGCTCGATCTCCGAAGAATCCATTATCCTGATAAAAATATGACATGACTTTAGGATTGGATCCTAGCATATTGCCTTCTATTCAAATGTATGATTCTCCAACGATAGGTATGGCTGGAGAGCAGCTATGGGCTTATACCCATGACCCATAATTACTTGTGCTTCATTCCTGTGCCCCTGCATAGTCACCCATGCCAGGAGGGAGGTGTAAGGCGTGACAGCTCAGTGAGGACAGCAGCCATTCATCAGACACATATCTATTGAGCACCTGTCACTGATTGGGTCCTTGGGAAGCAGATCCCAGAACTAACATGCAGAATGTTTAGGAGGAAGAGCTCTTAGCATCAGGACCTATGGAAGAGACTAAATGGAAGCAGGACTACGGGGCACATGGGTGGCTCAGCCAGTTAAGTATCCAACTCCAGCTCACAATCTCATGGTTTGTGGGTTCGAGCCCCGCGTTGAACTGTGTGCTGACAGCTCAGAGCCTGCAGCTGCTTCATATTCTGTGTCTCCCTCTCTCTCCTTGTGCTCGCTCTCTCTCTTTCTCAAAAGTAAATAAACATAAAACAATTTAAAAAGGAGGCAGGACTAGGCAGAGAGAGAGGTTAAGCTGTCATATGGTCCCCGCAGAGGCCTCAGCTGGCCCCACGTTGCCCGCCAGAGCCCGGGTGTCTCTTCAGAGTTGTCCTGAGTTGGGGAGAAGGAACCGAGCTCATCTCTGCGTTGACCTGACCTTGGAATTGGGTTTTGCCTAGGTGACAGACCTTGAACCAAAGCGATGCCAAGGGTGGACGTGCCAAGGGTGGACCGCTGAGGGCAGTCCTCTGGCTGCATTCCTCGCTGCTGGGGAATAAGTTCCTCCTTCCTGAGGGGAGTCTGGCGTCCGCTACCCTTGCCACGTGCCAGATCTTCTTCTAGAAGCATGGGCAAAGAAGTAGGTGCATCACAATACGCTTGGGTGATAAGTGACCCACTCATGGTAACAGGAGAACACAGCTGGGTGTGGCTGGAGTGGGGTTTGGGAGGAGGTCCCGCAAGCCGCCGCCTGGAGGGAAAGACGCTGTGAGGTTAAGGAAAGTGGAAATGATGCGGGTGAACCCCAGGGGAGTGTGGCTCCTAGAAGGAGATAAAGGTAAGCTCTTCAGGTGCGGAGTGTCACTGGGAGCAGGGGGTGAGGCTTATAAATAGGGCGACCGTCCTGCCCAAGCAAGGACACTTCTGAGAGTGAGCACGAATCCGCAGGGCCAGGGCGACAGGTACAGCCCTGGGCAACCTTGTTAGTTACCCTCCTTGTAAGACATGATTCAGTATTTGGATTTTATCCAAGGACCAGCGGTAAATTCCCAAGTGATCATTTGACCTTTGCCCATAGTCTTTGGGGCTAAGAGCCTGGTTTCAATGACAGATTCCCACAGGTTCACATCATGCCTCCGTCACGAACGAGTGCAGAACTGAAGCCCAGTCACCAGGTTCCTAAGCCTCAACTGGCTTATTTGCAACATGGGAATAATAATAGTTCCTGACTTATGACTTTGTTTTAAACGAATTGACACAATGAAGGACTTAAAATAGTTTCCAGGGCAGAGCGCCCCCTCAGTAGGTGCAAGATGCTGTGGTTATTCCTTTGCACAGAGGAGTAGTAAGGTCGTTTTAGCGTGTCCAGCCCCTGGGGCAGAGTGCAGAACTAAACGGAGGGTAGCAAGTCTGGGGCCGAGAGACTAGTGAGGAGGCGATACTTTGATTAGGAGACTGGCTGGTGATGCAGTTGAGAGGATGGGGGTCTGGATCAGATCTGTGGGCCATGCGGAGGCCAGCGCTGCAGAGGCTCCAGAGATATTTGAGACGCTGAGTCAGGCGACCTTGGTAGGACTTGGGGGAGCAGCAGGAGAGAACGCTGCTGAGGTCTGGGTTTGGGCAAAGTGGATGTGGATGCTGGTCACGGGAAGGAGCCTGGGAGAAAGGCTTGCGGGAGTCAGTAGGCGATGGGGATGAGCAGCTGGAGCTGGGGAGGGAGGTCTAGGGGGTGACGGAGCTGGGGAGCAAGGTCTGGGGGTGACAGAGCTGGGGAGTGAAGTCTGGGGGTTGATGGAGCTGGGGAGGGAGGACTTGGGGGTGACGGGGCTGGGGAGCGAGGTCTGGGGGTGATGGAGCTGGGGAGTGAGGTCTTGGGGGTGATGGAGCCAGCGCAGGTGGGTAGAACTGAAGCTTGGAAATGGGCTAAGAGGAGCCCAAGGCTGAAGAGTGGGCTGAGGGGGCGTTAGAAGGTACTAGATGACTCAGAACCAGAGGTCATACATTGGTACTTCCTCCCCCTCCTCCCCCTTTTTTTGGTAGCTCCCATTTTAAGGTGGGGTGTTACCCTGAGTGGAAAGCTTTTCTCCACCCACTGTGTTAGTTTCCTCCAGCCTCTGCAACACACTAGCACAAAGTGAGCGGCTTAAAACAACTCCACACAATCCTCTCCCTGTTCCAGAGGCCAGGAGGCCAAAATCAAGGTGTGGGCAAGGCCATGCTCTCCCTCTCTGAGGCTCTGTGGGAGAATCTGTTCCTTGCTGTGGTGTAACCAAGAAGATCTCCTCTTTCTCATCCTTAGTTCTTGGCATAAAGATCCAAAAATCCTTGGAATTTCTTGAGTGATAGTTGTGCTTTCTTATGCTAATGAGGGGACTGTAGCAGGGCTCCTACACAGCTTTGGGACTGGAGCTAGTCACCAGAAAGACCAACCACATGATTAAGGGTTGCAACTGCCCAACCTCCAGGGAGCGGCTTCAGTGCTGCCACCCTTGACTTATGGCGTCACGCCTACGGAACGAGATTCCATAGAAAACTCTGGGCATTGACGCCCAGCAGAGCTGCCTAGTTGGGGAACACACCGCTGTGTTGGGAGGGCAGCTGGATTCCGTGAGGAGAGCTTGTGGAAGGTGACGGTTCTCCCCGGCCCAGCCCGGACCTTGCCCTGTGTGTGCATGTCTTTCATGTGGCTCCTCCTGAGCTGTAACCTTTTTCCACGCATATAAAGTAATCCTCCTAAGGATAGTGCTTTCCGGTGGGACCCGACGGGGAAGCCCTGAATCTGTAGCCAGCTGTGCAGGATGGTTTGGGGACACTCAAAACCTGGCTGGCATCTGAGGTCGGGGTGGTCTTGGGAAGGACTTTGTCCTTAACTTGTGGGGGTGTGCCGACCTCGGGTAGTTAGCGTCAGAGTGGAATCGAATCGTAGGACATCTGGTTGGTATCAGAATAGTATCAGGACTTCCTTTTAGCTTTGGGTGGTGCCACTGGCCCTTGGTGATCCTTGGCCCATAGACCCATCTCTCCCTTCTCTGCCTCTGTCACCACGTGTCCTTCTCCCTTCGCGTCTCTTCTCTACTTACAAGGACAAGTCATATTGCGCTAAGGTTCCCTACTCTAGTATACCCTCACTGTAACTGCATCCCCAACAACCTGATTTCTGGACAAGGTCACGTTCTGAGATTCCTGTGGTTAAGACTGTGTTGTTTCTTCTGCGGGGGGAGGGGTGCAGGCTTTTGAACCCACACAACCTACAGAGCACACCTTTCCCATTTTTTTCTGTTTGCTTTGTGCCAAGGGCAGTGGTGTGGGGGTCTTGAGGCAGACAGAGATTAGATCTGTCCAGTAATCTTTTCAAGGGTCTTATATTCCAGTAGGGAAAATTAAGATGGGAACACACTGTAGATATTGGAGGCTGTTTTTGTATTTTTAATTTATTTTTTAATATATATTTTTTAATGTTTATTTTTGAGAGGGAGACAGAGACAGAGCTCAAGTTGGGGAGGGCCAGAAAGGGAGGGAGATACAGAATCTGAAGCAGGCTCCAGCACAGAGCCTGATGCAGGGCTTGAACTCATGAACCCCGAGATTGTGACCTGAGCTAAAGTCAGACACTGAACTGACTGAGCCCCCCAGGGGCCCCACAGGCTGGTGTTTACTAAAACCCTAAGATGGAATGAAAGGTCATAATGAGTCACTTAGGGCCTTAGTCGTAAATCAGGTGTGAAGGCGCAAAAGGTGATGTAATTTGGACCCTGGATGGAGGTGTGGAATTCTGACAGAAGGAAAGGAGGGGAAAAACATAAACATCTAAGATAGTGAAGTGCATTACGGCCAAGAGAACATGCAAATCCAAGATATTAATCCAGATGCGTATAGAATGTATTCTTCACATTATTAACTCATTAGATTAAGAGACACATACAGACGGATCATGAGGTGAATCAAATAGAAATGCACTGGGGCGCCCGGGTGGCTCAGTTGTGAAGCATCTGACTCTTGACTTCTAGCTGGTCATGATTTCTTGGTTGTGGGATCGAGCCCCGCAGTAGGCACCATGCTGAGTGTGGGGCCTGCTTGAGGTTCTCTCTCTCTCCCTCTCCCTTTCTCTGTCCTTCTCCCTCCCTGCCTCTCCTCTGCTCATGTGCACTCTCTCTCAAAAATAAACATTAAAAAATCGCACTGCATTGTTATGCAGCCATCTCTATGATATACTGATGTGGAAGGACACGACGTAGAAGGAACCCTGGGTGCGGTATTCAATGTCAAGTTTAGTTTGTGGGAAGTGATAGGCTCCCCAGTGCTCAGAGTCACCGTGCTGGTAAATGCATACCATCTCTCTGGGAGAATATTCAAAACTTGCCCACAATGCCTCTTGGTAACTTGGGAACAGGAGACAGAGGGAGACCCCAGTTCTCCCAGAAACCGCTAGTGACGGTTCAGTGGGCACGCAAGCCTGGTCACGGGAAGGCGGTTCCTCCTCCTCACCTGTGGGCAGGGCTGCCCAGAAAGCCACAGAGAAGGTGGTTTCCCCTGGCCCGCTGTCTGAGGGTGACCTGCTGGAGTGGGGTCACTCAGGTCACTCCTGTCTGTGGCTCCCGAGCCCCAAGACCTCAGCTCTTTGGTGTCAGGTTTGGGGAATTTCTGCTCATTATGCAGAAGACCAGGTGCTTTTTTCTCCATCAGAGTTACTGATTGCATTGGGTCTTTTTATTGCTGCTTTTACTGCTTTTTACGGCTAAAAGTTTCATTATCTAGGTCGTATTTGCTAGGCTTTTAATGCCTTTTTTTCATAAGCCTAGGATTTGTGTAGTACACAACCTCATTGGGGTCTTCCAGATTTCTAATATGACCTCCCTTGGGGGGCGGGGGTCAAGCCAAGTCACACAGCCAATCCTGTCTTTGCACATAAACCTACCAAGATTGTTTGGGAACTTTTCTGTACCTTGAGCAGATCTAGAGGCCGGGGTGAAAGACAAAGGAGTTCAAATATAAATATGAATATGTCCGCATACATGCACATATGAATTCTTCATTTCCCTCCGGTCCCCTCTTCCAGCCAGGTACCCTTCTTGTTTTCTCTGTTCCTTTATTTATACCCCGTGCTTTTGATTTCTTCAACTTTTTTTTTAACCTTCTTTACTTTCTACAAATATTTTTTTTTTAATTTTTTTTGTGTGGTTTTTATTTATTTTTGAGAGACAGAGACAGTGCAAGCAGGGGAGGGTCAGAGAGAGAGGGAGGCACAGAATCTGAAGCAGGCCTCAGGCTCTGAGCTAGCTGTCAGCCCAGTGCCCGATGCGGGGCTTGAACCCACCAACCATGAGATCATGACCTGAGCCGAAGCCAGACGCTTAACCGACTGAGTCACCCAGGCGCCCCCCTTTCTAGAAATCTTAAAGTGGTAGATACTCGGAATCATGATTAACAGGTGGGGTCAGATCATTGTGAGAAAGCCATTCAGCTTCCTGGCCCCCCCCACTGCATTGGACATTCTGGTTCCGTTTCTCCAGGACCCTTCGCTGCCTGCCCTTACTATGCATCTCCTGGTTTAACAGGGACATGAGGACAAAGGACCCTGCTGGGGGCGATTCTTTGATTTTTTTTAAGAAGATTGTTGCCCCGCCTTTCTTGATTGTCCGTTGTCTCCTTGGATTCCCTGGACTATAACAGGGGAGAGAGGAGAAGCATTGTCTCCTTGGATTCCCTGGACTATAACAGGGGAGAGAGGAGAAGCATTGCCCCCTTAGCGGGTATCCTTGAGGCATTTAGAACGTGCCTGTTGTGTTTTCCTTGCAAACAGCCCCCCTCGTACCCATCCTAGGAGAGAAATAAGCAGTTTCTCCTCATAGTCAGTAAATGTTTGTTGTGTTCAGTAGTGAGAAAAATGCAGAACTAGTCCTGGTGGGGTAGAAACAGCTAGAATACTGAACAAGAGAATGTAGCGTGCAGCCAAGTGGTGCTGACTAAGAAGGTCAGGAAGACGTTGGGTAGGAGGCTGGGATGATCATGGGGACTATAATAAATGTACAGGCTCAGGTAGTTAGAGCCCCTATGACTCCATTTTTTAAAAATCTTTTTTTATAATCTTTTTTATTTACTTAGAGCAAGCGCAGGTGCATGCACAGGCAGGGGAGGGGCAGAGAGAAAGAGGGAGAGAATCCCAAGCAGGCTCCACGCCGTCAGTGCAGAGCCTGATGCAAGGCTCAATCCCACAACCATGACCTGGAGGTCACAACCCGAGCCAAAATCAAAAGTCAGATGCTAGGGGCGCCTGGGTGGCTCAGTCAGTTAAGCATCTGACTTCAGCTCAAGTCATGATCTCATGGTTCGTGAGTTTGAGCCCTGTGTCAGGCTCTATACTGACAGCTCAGAGCCTGGAGCCTGCTTCAGATTCTGTGTCTCCCTCTCTCTCTGCCCCTCCCCCCTCAAGAAAATGAATAAACATTAAAAAAATTAAAAAAAACCCCAGATACCTAACCTACTGAGCCACCCAGGCACAACGCCCCGCCCATGGCTCCATTTTATGGGCGTGTGAACCAGTCAAGAGAAGGTAAGGGACTTGCCCAGGTTTGACAGACCAGAACCCAGTTGAATCCAGGCACTGCCGTGTCGTGAACTGGCCGTGGGCCAGATACAAATAACACCACCAACGTTCTGAAATTCTCTCCCCTCTCCTTTTGTTGCTTGAGAAGCTTCGTGGAGGAGGTGGAACTTGAAAGGGAGCCTTCGAGAGTAGTTCAGAGTTAAATAAAGAGAAGAGCAGACAGTCTGTAGGAAGGGGACCAAGTGTACACATGTGGGAATAGATGTTGTATTCGCACGGCAAGTGGGAATGGGAGGCTTTCTAGAAGGGGATGTGTGTTGTGGAGCTTAATGAAAGGTCAGGTGCTGGGGGAGACCAGCGTGGTGGAGATTTGGATGCAAAGTCCAGGGGGTGAGATGTGGTCTGTTAGGCAATGAGGAGCTACTGCAGGCAGTTGAAAAGGAGGGAGGTTGATAGTATGGTTGTTTTTTGGAACAGCACTTTGGCTGCTGTGAATGGGTAGGTGAAAAGGGGCAGCCTAGAATGAAGGAGCCCAGCAAAGAGAATAGATGTAAATCTGGTCGAGCCTCTGGATTTTTAGGCAGATTTGGTTCGCTATATTTTCCTCATCACTGCTGCTGTTTTATTCATCTTAAAGCTGTATTTGAGCAAAGAGAACAAACTTCTCCAATTGAAAATGTATAAAAGTAACCATACAGCCCTTTGCTAAAACTGCTGCATAAGTGTAAAAAGAGTAAGAAGTTTTAAATGAATCTGAGTGGACTGTGATGAGGGATTATATTAGAGCAGCGATGACCCGTATCTATCCCTGCTGTTCTAAGAATAATTAATTCATAAAAAGTCCCCGAATATGATAATAAGCCAGGAAAATTGGAAAGAAGCTCTAAAGTATAATTATTTTAAGATATGATTGTCTATGTAGAAAACCCCAAATCCTGAAAATAATGAGAGTTTATCAAGCCTGTTCCATTCAAAAGAAAGAACTGAGCATATTGATATCAGATGCAGTAGACTTCAGATCAAGAAAAATTACAGGGATACAGGAAGACTTTACCTAATGATAAAAGGTTCGATTTCTTGAAGAAGACAAAATAAACCTAAATGTGTATGCACCTGAGAATAGAGGTTCAAAATGTGCAGCAAGAACTGATAGAGTTGAAAAAAGAGATAGACAAATCCACAGTTCACATGGGTACCTGAACATTCCGCTCTCAGTCGATGATAGAATTAGTAGACAGCAAATCAACAAGCATATAGAAAAGCGAGTAACACTGTAAACTAACAGATATTTGTAGTGCACTCCTCCCAATAACAAGAGAATGCATATTCTTTTTAAGAAATGAAGTAGAAAGTTCCAGTGTTGAAACAATACACTTAAAAACAACCCATGAAGCCAAAGAGAAAATTTCACGGGAAATTTAAGAATACTTTGAATGAATATGAAAATATAACATATCAAAATTAATGGAATGCAGCTAAAGATTAGAGGGGCATTAAGAGCATTAAATGCTTACATTAGAAAAGAAGAGTCTCTAATCAGTAGTCTGAGCTCTTAGAAGTATAAAATAAAACCACATCAAGCAGAAAGAAGTAGTAAAGAGTTGAATGTAATCAGTGAGATACCAGCAAATCAGTAGAGAGGATAAATGACACCAAAAGCGGATATTCAGAAAAGATCAATAAAGTTGATCTAACACTAACAAAACTAAGGAAAAAGAATAAGACAGATGACCATTATCAGGAATAAAAGAGAGGCTATAATTACAGACTTGACAAGTTAGTAAAAGGATTAAAAATACTACAAACGTCTCTGCACATAATTTGGACAACTTAAACTGTACTAGTTCTTTGAAAGCTACAATGTACTAAAATTCACCAAAGAGACACATAAACTGGAATAGTCTAACATCTATAAGGAAATTGAATTCTTTCCAAAAACAAAACTGCAGGTCCAGATGGTTTCACTGGTGAATTCTACAAAACATTTAAAGAAGTAACATCAGTTCTGCACAATTTCTTTCAGAAAATCGAAGAGAATGCTTCCCACCTAGCTAGTGAGGGATTCAGCATTACACTGATAACAAAACC
Source organism: Suricata suricatta (assembly GCF_006229205.1). Lineage (NCBI taxonomy): Eukaryota > Metazoa > Chordata > Mammalia > Carnivora > Herpestidae > Suricata > Suricata suricatta. The sequence goes on from NC_043716.1 coordinate 6,254,938, forward strand.
AGACAGAGACATTACAAGAGAACTGTAGACCACAGCCCTCTTTAATGTAGATGCAAAAATCCTCAAAATATCAGTAAATCAAATATAGCAATGTATAAAAAGAATAATACACTATGGCCAAGTGGGGTTTATCTCAGGAATATATGGTTGGTCCATCATTCACAAGTCAAGGTGACTTCACCCATTAAATACAGAAGAAAAAACAAATGCTCATATCAACTGGTACAGCAAAAGCATATGGCAAAAAAAAGCATATGGCAAAATTTAAAATCTATTCATGATTAAATATATTCTCAAACTAGAAATATTAGGAACTTGAATCTGATAAAGGGTATATAAGGAAACCCTACAGCTAATATCATATTAAATAGGTGAAAGACTACATGGTTTTCCTTTAAGATTAGAACTATTTCAGGGATGTTCTCTCACATCTATTCATCCTCATACTGGTGAGCCTAGTCCGTGCAATAAGGCAAGAAAAATAAATAAAGGATAAATAGATGGGAAAGGAATAAATAAAGCTGCCCCATTTGTAGATGACACACTTACCTATGGGTAAAATACTTGAGGAATCTATGAATAAGCTCCTACAACTCATAAGTGCACTTATCAAAGTCTCAAGTTGCAAATGAACCTACAAAAGTCAATTGTATTTTTATATACTTGCAGCGAATACTGGGAAGTGGAATTTAGAAAACACGCTCTAGATAAAGCCAACAAAACATGCAGGATCTGTATGCTGAAAACTAAAGAACAATGACTGTACTCCAGTTTGCAAGATTCCATCTAGTTATGTCAGTTGTCCCTGTATTGACCTATAGGTTTAATGGAACTCTGGTAAAAATCTCAGCATGGTACTTTTGTAGACAGGGACAGTCTAACTGTAAAATTTTCATGGAAAGGTAAAGGAACAAGAGTATTAAACAGTTTAGAAAAAGAAGAATGTCATTGGAGGGATCACACTCCCCAATTTTAATAATTACTGTAAAGTTACTATAGTCAAGCTACTATAATCATCATCTAAGTTATTGATGAAGACATCTACACTTAGACCAGTTGAACAAAATAGAGAATCCAGAAAAAGACTCACACACATGTGGTCAATTGCTTTTGAGCCAAGATGCAGAGGCAATTTGATAGAGAAATAATTGTCTTTTCAACAAATGGCATTGGAAAAATTCCCATAAATCACGTAACAGGTCTTCCTCTGTGTCTGGCTTCTCCAATATATTGTTTTTGGGATTTGTCCATATTCATGCATCTTCCTCTTCCGTATGCCATTGCTCAAATATACCCATAATTTGTTTATTCGCCCACTGGTAGGCATTTGGACTGTTTTCAGTTTTTGGCTCTTCTGAAAAGATATGCTCTGAAAACTCTTAGAGAAGTCTCTTTGTGAACATATGCTTTTGTTTCTTTGGATACATACCCACAAGTATAATTGTTGGTAAATTTTATTTTAAAAAAACCGTCGAACATATTCCCACAGTGTTTGTATCAATTTATAGCCATTCGTTATATATGAGTTGAGTTGCTCTATTACCAATACTTCCACTGCCACTTCTTTTGATTTTTGTCACTCACTGGATGTGCAGTGGTATCTCATTCTCAGTTTAATTTCATTTCTCTTCCAACAAAAGATGTTAAAACCCTTTCATGAGCATATGGAGCATTCACATACCTTCTTTTGTGAAATGCCTGCATAACCTTTTGCTTCTACTTAAATTGAATTCTGTGTCTCTTCATTATTGAGTTGTAGGGGCTCTTTATATATTTTGGATAGAACTCTTTTGTTAGTTGTATTGTTAACATTCTGCCAGTTGCTGTTTGCTCTTTCTACTTCCTTAATGTCTTTTGATGAACAGAAGTTCTTAAGTTTGACAAAGTACACATTACCATTTTTACTTTTATGGTTAGTAGTTTTTGTATCCTGTTGAAGAAATTACTGCCTATTCTAGAGAAGAAAATGTTCTTCAGTATTTTCTTCTAGAGGCTAATTATTTAGCCTTTCATATTTAGGTCTATCATCCACCTTAAATAAATATTTGAGTGTATTTTAGCATAGGGATCAATTTTCTTTTCTTTTCCAAACGAACCCAATTTCTTTAGCACCGTTTTATTGAACAGCCCATCCTTCCCCCATTGTATTACACTGATCTCTCTGTCACAAGTCAATTGACAGTCAATGTGGGTCTGTTTCTGGACTGTGTTTCTGTTGCATTTTACCCGTCTTTTACAGGTTAACTACTCAATATTTTGTAACATATAAAAACATCCACTAAAAAAGAAAAAAAGTTACTGGTTGTGGGAGGTGAAGACTTTTTCATTGACTGACTTTTACATTATGACCTGGGAAATGGATTATTAAGCTATTGTGCTTGGCACTATCATGAGAACACAAGAATAAGATGGTGAAGCCATAAAACTACTAGAAGATAACAGGGAAAACCTAGATGACCTTGAATGCCATGCCTAGATGTAAAACTAAAGACATGATTCATGAATGAAATCATTGATAAGTTGGACTTCATGAAAAGTAGTTTTCTGCTCTTCAGAAATTCTCTTGACAGTGTGAAATGTCTGTATAATCTTTTGCCCATACTTAAGTTAGATTCTGGGTCTCTTCATTATTGATTTGTAGGGGTCTTTTATATATTTTGCATAGATGTCCTTTCTTTACATTATTAACAATGCATTCCTCATTGTCATTGTTCTTTGATGAACAGAAGTTTTTAATTTTGATAAAATGCAAGTTACCATTTGTATCATCTTGACAATGTCAAGAGAAAGAGAGGACAAGCCACAGACTGGGAGAAAATATTTGCAAAAGATACATTTGATAAAGGACTATTATTCAAAATGTATCAAGAACTCTTAAAACTCAACAATATGAAGACAACCCAGCTAAAGAATGGGACCAAAGATCTTACAGCTCACCAAAGTAGATACATAGATGGCAAATGAGAATATGACAAGGTGCTTCACTCCATAGGTCATTAGGGAAATATAAACTAAAGAACAGTAAGAGATACCACTCCACACCTGTTAGAATAGCCAAAAAGTGAAAGAAGCCAATCTGAAAAGGCTACCTACTATACGATTCCAACTATAAGATGTTCTGGAAGAGGCAAAACTATGGAGACAGTAAAAAGATCATCAGTTGCTAGGGATTTGGAGGGGAGGGGGGAGGAGGGATAAATAGGCAGAGCACAGAGGATTTTTAGGGCAGTGAATGAATCCTGTATGTTACTCTAATGATGGATACGTGTCATCATTGAGTTGGGCCCATGTCCAACAGTACATGTACCAAGAATGAATCTTAACATAAACTATGGACTTTGGATGCTAATGATGCGTCTGTGTAGGTTCATCACCTGCAGTGAATGGACCACTGTTTATTCATAACAGTATCTGCTGCAATGCACGGATAGATTTTGCTTTTTATCTCCTTTGATCCACAGAATCTCTTAAGTAGAAATCTGCCTTCATAAAATCTACAACTCTCTAATCCAGAGTACTGCCCTGTCTGGCAATCTCTCTTGACAGTGGCCATCCCCAACAGGTTGTTTCTTGGGAGGGCATCATTGTCTTTTTGATAAAATGAATCTTAAGAGTCCCACGTTCCTTTAATACTTTTCATCAACTTGACCATCAAACCCTCTTGAAGTCCTTCCTGTGATCTTCGTGCCTGCACCTGAGGAGGTGAACCCCACTGGAGGAAGTGACTCAACAAAGCAGGTTGGCACCCCTGGGAATTCTTTACCACCCAACTCAAATGGGCCCCCATCACTGCTTTTGACTCCTCCCGTTTGTCAGATCATTTTGAATTTTCATTCTACAAAACAGTAGTGTTTCTTTTTTCTATTCCCTCAAACTTCTGCCTCCTGGCATTTTTTCTCATGGCCACCCTCACCTACTCCCTAGAGAAAGTTGAAGCTCTCTTAAATGGATGGGAGAACCTTATTTTTCACTGTGAAGTCCAAGACCACCCACATCTGTAACCATTTCCCTCTTCCTCCGTGTTTTAATGGAGGAGGTATTTTCCCCCCTCTGCCTCCTATGCTTCCATGTGTGCTCTGGGCCATATCTCCTCCTGAACCTTCTCATGCCGGCAGGGATTCCTTCTCTCTCCTGTATATTCAACTAGTCTTTCAAGTCATTGGTTCCATCAACAACTGAACATGTTTGGTTCCTTCCATCTCAGCAACAAACCTCCGTTGATGTCCCCCAACCCCCACTCCCCTCTCCTTTCCAAACTTCTTGGAAAGACTTGTTTGTATTCATTGCCTCCATTTCTTTGCCTCATATGCACTCTATATCCTAGTTTATCTGGCTTCTGTCTTTATTCCTTACCCAACCCATTCTGCCTGAACTCAGTAAGGTACCAAAAGGAGAGCAGGTTCCATATTGTTAAATTCATTGGGCATCTTTGAGTCTTTATTATTCATTTCTTTAGGAGCATTTGGTATTGTTGATCACTTTGTCTTGAAAGGTTTTTTCCTGTCCCTTGGCTTCAGTGATACCATATTCTGCTGGGGCTCTTCCTGTTTTTCTGGCCACTACTTATCTGTCCCCATTGCAGGAAATAATGGATTTCCTTGTTGATCCTTCTTATAATCTCTCCCTATGCTGGTTCCTTCATGCTGTTGGCTTCGGTGATCATTCTGTGCAGATGACTCACATTTACTCCTCATAAGTCTTCTTTGAGCTGCAAATAGTAGATCCACAGGACTTTCAGTGCTGTGGAAAATAATTTGAATTGTGAGCAAAGGGGTAATAAGATTTTTACTGACAGTTTTTAAAAGATGGCTCTCCCTGATGTACACAGAATAAACAGTAGGCATGAGTGGAAACCTCTTATGAGGCTAATATCCAGAAAAGAAGTCTTGGGGGCTTAAAGCCTGCAGTGAGGTGTTCAAAGGTACCTCATACTCAATACTTCCAATGCCGAATTCATGACCTTCTACCCAAGCTTCCCTGTTGTAGTGTCTGCCATCACCGTCTATCCAGTTGGACTGGTCAAATACCTTGACCCCACCTGTCGTAGTTGGGGATACTGTAAACATAGGGGGCTTATAAACAGAAGTTTATTTCTTACAGTTCTGGAGGCTAGAAGTCCAAGATCAAGATAGCGGGATGGTCAGACGTCCAAGATCAAGATAGCGGGATGGTCAGGTTTCCTTGAGAACTGTCTTCCTGGTTCATGGTGGCACCATCTTGCCATGTCCACACATGGGGGAAGGGCTAAGGGTCTCTTTGGAGCCTCTCTGAGAGGAACCTTAACCTTATTCAGGAAGCTCCACCCTCATGACCAGATGACCCCTCAGAGGCTCTACCTCCTAGTGCTACCATCTTTGAGAGTTAGGATTTCCACGTAAAAATTTTTGGGAAACACAGGCCTTCATATGATAAGCACCACATTTTCTTTCAATCGTCATTACGCACTCTGGTCTCCTTCCATTGTTTCCCCTGTAGTAGCTTTAGTGGTCTTCAAAATGCAGGTCTGATGTCATCCCCGGGCTATTTTTTTTCTTTTTCTTTTTCTTTTTCTTTTCTTTCTTTCTTTTTTTTTTTTTTTTTTAGTGCTTTCACATCACTCTGAAAATAATGACTAAAAACTTCACTATGTTCATATAAGCTTCTTCACAGTCTGGACTTGATGTACCTCTGAAACCTCTTTTCCTCCCTCCCTCCCTCCTTTTATTTTATTTTATTTTTTTTTAATTTTAGAGCAAGCCAGCAGGGGAGAGGAGCAGAGAGAGAAAGAGAGAGAGAGAGAGAGAGGAGACTGACTTATGTAAACTCCGCACAGAGCTAGACACAGGACTGTTTTTTTTTTTAATTTTTTTTTTTTTTTACTGTTTTTATTTATTTCAGAGAGAGACAGCATGAACAGGGGAGGGTCTGAAAGAGAGGGAGACACAGAATCCGAAGCAGCTCCAGGCTCTGAACTATCAGCACAGAGCTCGACGCGGGGCTCAAACCCACGAACCGTGGGATCATGACCTGAGCCGAAGTCTGATGCTTAACCGACTGAGCCACCCAGGCGTCCCCAGACACAGGACTTGATCCCACAACCCTGGGATCATGATAATTTAAGTCAAAATTGAAATTGAGAGTCAGATGCTCAACTGACTGAGCCACCCAGGTGCCCCCACCTCTCTCTCTTTTTGCTTCTGCGCTGCTCTAACTTCTGCGTGCACTGCTCTCTGCTACCCTGACTACTGTTGCCCATGCATCAGTAGTGTCCCAGAATCTTGGCCGAAGTGTCATTTTCGGTGAAGATTGCCCATGGCCCTTGACTCCACTTTAGGTCAGATGCTCTTATTATATGTTCTTGTAGAGCCAGATTTCTTTTGTGTAGACCTATCTTAGTTTCCAAAGATACACTTATCTATCGAGTAATTTGATTACTGTCGTTTTATGACGCAAAGGATTGTTTCTATCAGACTCCAGAGAAACAGAAGCAACGTATGTACGTATGTAGACAGGGAGAGATTTATTTTAAGGAACTGGCCCACGTGGTGTGGGGTCTGACAAGCCCGAAGTCTGTAGGGCAGCCCAGCAGGCTCGGGCCCAGGGGAGAGTAGATGTTGCAGTCTCGAGTCTGGGGGCAGAACATTCATTCCTCCTCAGGGGACCTCGGTCTTTTCTCTGAAGACCTTTCACTGATTGGAGGAGGCCCATCCACAGTATGGACGGTGCTGTACGTTGAATGTTTGTGTTCTCCCCAAATTCACGTGTTGAAACCTATTCCCCGATGGCATTTGGAGGTGGAATCATTGGGAAGTGATTGGCGATGAGGGCTGAGCCATCGTGAACAGGATTATTGCTACTAGAGACTCCAGAGAGAGGCCATCTCTCAGATGTTTTTCACATCTGAAAAAACACCTTCACAACACACCTTGACTGATGTTTGGCCCGAAACTGGGAACTGTAGCCTAGCCCAGTTGATGTAAAATTAACCATCAGAGGGACCACATCTGTCTTAGCCCTACATTGTATATTCTGTAGAAGGCTCTCAATAAATATTGATTGTATGGATTCAGGAGTGTTGGATTTCTAGATTTCCTGCCTACGCCAACACCAGTGGGGATAATGCATTTCATGGCTGCATACACAGTATTTAAATTTTTTTTTTAATGTTTTTTATTTATATTTGAGAGACAGAGAGAGACAGTGGGAGCAGGGAGGGTCAGAGAGAGAGGGAGACACAGAATCTGAAGCAGGCTCCAGGCTCTGAGCTAGCTGTCAGCACAGAGCCCGACGCGGGGCTCGAACCCACAAACCGTGAGATCATGACCTGAGCCGAAGCTGGATGCTTAACTGACTGAGCCCCCCAGGCGCCGTGCCGAACACACGGTATTCTTTGGAGTCGTTTTGTGTTCCCTCTAAAATATCATGTTGCTACCTTTTGATACAAGAAATACCTGTAATTTTTGACAACTTTGCTTCTTTGTAATTCATTTAGTCCCTCTTAGCTTGTTTCTTTACAAACCCTTAAGGAGTTGAGTAAGGAAACCTTAGCAGACATTTGACTTAATCATCTGGTTTATTCTCTGGTCTTCCCCTTTGTGTGTTTTCCTCTTTTCTTGGGTGTAGTGACCAGAGCCAACTTGGCCCCAGTGTAACTGGACCATGGCTTTATTTGAGGAGATAATTACATTTTCATTTCCCAGTGCTCTTCAGTTTTTATTGGCCATTTTGGCTACAGAAGCACATTGGGCTGAATTTTCTGTTTCTAAACCCAAACTTATTCTGGCCCCATCTCCAGAGTTTTCTATTTCTGTCATTGGTGCCAGACACAGACAAGTATGCTTGGAGTCATCCTTGACTTTTCCACCCCCAGCCTTCCCATTCAGCAAGATTCTCTTGATTCTGGAAAGTACAGTCCCTCAAAATGGATGCTTTTATTTTTCCGTTTCCTCCAGCAAGCCCTCATGGGCTCGTGCATAATAATAGATTTATTATCGGTTGTTTCCACCACGATCCTCTCCCAACTTCCCACACTCTAGCCGGCAATGCCAGAGGAATATTCCTAAGCATTAGCCTGAATACACTTTCTTCTCTCCAACTCCTGACACTCGGCCACTACTTTGGACTTGTTGGCTGGTCCTCTTTACATACCAGATAATCCACACTTTATTTCCTGGCTTGATTGGACCTTCAGTCCAGAGGATTATGTTAATCTAACTTTTCTGATCATGGCATGTATAATCTTTGGCCCGCCGAAGGCTGTTTCTATCATTTATTGAATCCCCATTTACTCTTTCTCCGTGGAAAGAATTTGAATGTATTGTCTCTAGTCTCTCTATATTCTTATAAGCTGTGTGATGTCATTTCTGGGTATTTTAATTTACATGAATTGTATTCTAGGTCTTGGCTTTATATATATCACTACTTTTCAGATATTTAAAAAAATATTTTTAAAATTTTTAAACATTTTAATTCATTTTTGAGAGACAGAAGCAGAGCATGAGCAGGGGAGGGGCAGAGAGAGAGGGAGACACAGAATCCAAAGCAGGCTCCAGGCTCCCAGCTGTCAGCACAGAGCCGGATGTGGGTCTTAAAGCCACGAATCATGATATCATGATCTGAGCCTAAATCAAGAGTCGGATGCTTAACTGACTGGAGCCACCCAGGCGCCCCAGATAATTTTTTTTAAGTAGGCTTCATGCCCAACATGGGGCTTGAACTCATGACCCAGAGATTACAAATCGTGTGCTCCATTGACTGCGCTAGCTGGGTGCCCTTTTCAGATCTATGATGTAATGTGTACGTATTCTCCAGTGCTTCTAATTGCTCTATTTCTTATGTTCACATTGCTCTCTGTGTTTATTAGAGTTTAATACTTTCCTCAGTAAAGATCTAATAATTGGCTACGTTAATTTCTGCATATTTCATGGTTTATATTGTTCCTGTGATTGACATTATTAGGGTATATCTTTCAGTTGGGTTTTGCTGCTGTAGGGAGATTGATGTTTTGTGCATTATCATCGTCTGGCAGCAAGCTTGATGGAGTCTCTTATCCATTCCCCTAGTGGGCTGTCTATGAACTTTACTTAAAATTATACTGGACTCTGATATTACTGATATTTGGCCATTTTTACCTATAACATTACAAAAACTAATTTCAAATGGTTCAACCTCAAAACATTACTTTTTTAATTAAAAAATTTTACATGATATTCGCAAATGATAATTTATCCTCTTTTGTCATGCCTGAGTTTCTTTTTTCTTTCACTAGATGTTTTAGAAGTTTCAGACCATGTTAATTAGCATTGCTAGTGAGTACTGTAGAGGTTTCCTGTTAACTTTAATATTTGTTCTAGGCTTTTGGCTCATGATTAGTTACTGTATCAAGTTCAAACAGTTCCTTCTTATCTTAGTTTGCAATGAAGTATTTTCATTTTATAAAAAATCACAAATAGATGTTGAATTCTATCATATGGTCTGTCTGTATCCTTTGAGATAGTCATGTGATTTTTCTCCTTTATTATATATAAATGTCATCCACGAAATTGATAGATGACTTTCATGTTGAATCATCCTGGCATTACTGAGATTAAGATTACATAATTATGATACATTTTCAAAGTATGCAGTTGGATTCATTTAGTTAATATTTTGGATTTTTACATCACATTTGTAAGGAAATTGGTCTTTAGCATTCTCATTTTATAATTTAGTGGCTTAGAAATCAAGTTTGCAAAGTGTAGTCTCATTAACTGAGTTTGGCAATTTTCATACCTGTTTTCGGGAACCGTATGTATAAGGCAGGTATTATTTGTCCTTCAAGGGTAGAATGCACCTAAAAACCTTTGGTCTCGGAGTCTATTGGCTTTAAAATAAAAATAGCCTGTTTGCCAGCAAAATGAGTTGATTTGGGGCTAGCAGAGGAATTGCAATTGGGGACCTGCAGACTAAGGTGAACCATCTTAAAGGTGGAGGAGCCTTGTTTTACAGAGAAAAGAAGCTTAGGGGAGACCGTTGGAATAAAAGTCTGTTCGTTGGAAGAGAGGGGGGATGGGGGGCGGGGGACTCTGGCTGGGGCCCGTGGTTCCCATCGGCGGGGTTGTTGCTGGGCTGGGAGGTGCTCTTCCTTCTGCTCCCAGCGTAGTGAGGTGAGCTGCTTCCTCTTGGGGACAGCTTCCTCCTGCCTGAGTCTGTAGACAGGAGTGGGTGGTAATGAGAGAGCTCCCACTTCGGGGCTTCTTGACTCCATTTTAAACGAGGTTTCCTTCATTCATTTTCACAGGTGCAGACTACCCATCTAAGCTAACCCTGACTGCGTTTTTCTATCTAATAAAACTTGCGTGTTGTTCATAATTCCTCTGTATGTTTCCTCTTGCTGTCCTTGATCTGGTAACTTCCTTTTTCTCTTTTTATCTCACCCTCATCCTCCAAGGACCAGAGGACCTCCCACATCGTTCTTTATCATCACCCTTTCCATGCTCCCAGCCTTCCAGCAGGTCTATTTTTGGCTTCTGATAGCATTTATTGTCTGTTTCATGCTTTGACCATTAGCACTGGCTATGCTGCGTAATTATTTATCCCCATGCACTTAAGTGTCTAGGAGCCCTCCTTGGCCCTCTCCCCCAAACCTGGATTTTAAGCCTCTAGCCTCTAGCATAGTACTTGGACTTTATTATAATAAATAATAATAAATAAATACTGTATTATAGTAATTATTGATGGTGATCATTTGATTATATCACACTCACCTCTGGTCAGACTGGACTTTTCGTTGTTGTGATCACATCAAACATATTCTGACCCTGGGCTTTTGCCCTGTATTTTTTTCTCTCCTGGAATATTCTGTTGATACTATACCTGCAAGTAAGTTACCTGTAGTAAATCTTTGTTCAAATGTTACTTTCCTGCCCTATTAAAACTGTAGTCACAGGGCCTCAGCATTCACAACCTTCCCTACGTATCCTGCTTTATTTTTTCCCCATGGTGCTCATCACCTCTGTATCATACATATGTATTAAACTTATTTTTTCTATCTCCCCTTCCTCAGAGGTAGAAATTTTGGTGTTTTGTTCATTCATGTATTTTGGTGTCTATGGAGTAACATATTTGGCACTCAGTAAATATTAGAATAAGTGAATAAAATCAAATACACCAGCTTTCAGTTAAGAACTTGCCCTGCAATTTAGCCTTTCTACCACTATGTGGTGGCAAAGCAGTACTGCTTTGTAGAAGCCCGGGGCGGGGGGGGGGGGGGGGGGGGGGGGGGGGGGTTGGGATTGCCAAGAGAGTGAAATCTTTTCTCAAATATTTAATCAAATGCTTTCCTTCTTTGCGTAAAAGAGCTAGGAGTCTTATATATATGTTTATTCATGTTTTGAGAGAGAGACAGACAAACTGAGCATGAGTGAGAAGGGGAGGGACAGAGAGAGAGGGAGACACAGAACTCGAAGCAAGCTCTATCTAGGCTCTGAGCTGTCAGCAGAGTTTAATGCAGGGCTCGAACTCACAAACCATGAGATCATGACTTGATCTGAAGTCAGACGCTTAACCGACTGAGCCACCCAGGCACCCCGAGCTATGAATCTTTTTGCTCTCATTGCTAAATTCTCTTAGGCCAAGGAACTTATTTCTTGTCTTTTGATGTTTTGCTGAGAAGCTCATCCTCTCTGCTCTCCAGGGCTGGTAAGAGGCTGCTTCCCACGTTCACCTCTGGTTCCCTGACAGTCTGGGCTCAGCCTCTTAGCCGCGTGTGCCCCTCGTAGATTCACGGGGTCGGGGGACAAGCAGGGGAAGCCAGATTTCTCAGATTGTTAAATCTTCACTTTCAGATTGTTCAAAATCTAATGCCTCATGCTTCTTGTCACCATCTGGGCCCCCACCCCACCCCCCTGGCTGTGTCGTCTGTGTCATTTTCTGCTGTGACTGTGAGGCATCAGGAAGGTGTGGTCAGAATGGCTTCTAGGTCCAGCTAGTCACGAACTGACTTGGCACCTTGGGCAAATCACTGTGTGTCTAGGGTTCTGGACTTCCCTTCTGTAAAATATGGCCGTCAGATGAGGTGCCCAGTAAATTCTTGTCCTTCAGCGGATAAGCAAACAAAAATCTGTGAGGTGTGTTCATTTGGGGGGAGGGTTGTTTTATGTGGATAGGGAGCTATTCCAGACCGCTCTCGTCTGGTGTTTTGCTTCGTTTACACACAGTGATTAATTTCCGCACCCGGTTAGCTCGCATCCCTCGGCAACACTTAGCAGCCGCCGCTCTCAGAGCCCGTTCGGTTAGGCGGTTTAAAGGGACGTTATCCCGTATATGAGAGCAGGGAGGTGAGGATCAGGTGGATTTCGTCTGGGGGCACATCTTCTAACTTTGCAGTTGGTTTTCTTTAAACGTGTTATGGTGCCATCTTTGGTTTTCATTCACCTGCAAAACTGCACTGAGCCCTCCTGGAGATGTATTCCTGTTAGCGTTCTTAGGAATTACTTACCGAGCACCTACTGTATTCCAGACTTGATCCTGAATTGACGCCATCTCGTCCCTTCTCTCGTGTCCCAGCACCTCTCACGAGGTAGAGAGCGGCTTCTCCTTCTACAGATCGTGGCTCACGTCTCGAAGTCACCCGAGACCTAGTCAGTCCTCAGTGACCTAGCCCAGCAGCCAGAGCCCGCCGGCCCACTCACCCCCTGCTCTCCTTTCTTCCTTTATTTACAAATTGCCATTATTATTTTTTAAAATTTTCACATTCTTTGCTTTTACCCGAGGAAAGTGATACGGACAGGTTTTAATGAGTGATTGCAAAAACCAGGTATATTTTTCCTCATTTCAGATAATCTTGTGTAAGACAAGGGATGAAAGAAAACATTCCAAAGGAGCCCTGTGGCTTCAGGGTCCAGTCTTTTGACGAGTTTAATTCAGAAAGGACACTTCAAGTCTGGTTGGGGGGCAGGCGGGGGACGACATTTTCAACTAGTGTGTAAATGACCAAGTGGTGTTAATCAGTATGAATTTTAGTTGAAAACCCAAAGCCCAGTTGCGTATAAGATTACTCAAGCCCTTAAGAACAAGGGGAAAAAAAGAAAAAGCATGTGTGTACGTGTTGGATCCCTTTGGTCACCTTCAGACAAGATGCAAGCTAGGAAGTGTCAGTTGCTGGGCTTCGTGAGGAAGAGTAGAAAAGATAAGTGGACTTAAAAAAGGAGAGAACGAGGCTTCTCTATTATTTTTTGCTCTGATCATCTGAGAAGAGTGATCTTCTGCCTTAAAAGGGTACAATGACCTTTAGTGATTTGAAGTGAAAACCTCAGATTTTGTAAGAGAAACTGACCTCATTGTCACCACTGTCACCTGGCCTGGTCCAGTTGCCAAGCATTGGTAAATTTTTTTTACTTTTATTAAAAAATATTTTTTAATGTTGATTGTTTTTTGAGGGGGAGGGAGAGAGAGAGAGAGAGAGAGAGAGCAAGCATGAGTGGGGGAGGGTCAGAGAGAGAGGGAGACACAGAATCTGAAGCAGGTTCCAGGCTCCGAGCTGTCAGTGCAGAGGCCAACACAGGGCTCGAACCCACGAACCATGAGCTCATGACCTGAGCCGAGGTCAGATGCTTAACCGTCTGAGCCACTCAGGTGCCCTGGTAAATTTTCTTTAAATAATTAAAAAAATTTTTTTAATTGTAAAACCTGCAATTCACCATCTTGGCCCCCCCCTTTTTTTAAAGTAGGCTCCACACCCAACGTGGGGCTCAAACTCACGACCCTCTGAGACCCAGAGTCGCGTGCTCACCCAAAGGAGCCAGCCAGGCACCCCCGTTGTAACCGTCTTTCAGCCTACAGCTCAAGAGAATTAAGCATTCTGACATGATTCTGCAAGAGATGTGCCGAATATTTTCATCCTGCAGAACTGGAACTCTTCCCGTTAAACAGCTTTTCATCTCCCTCCCCCGCCCACCCTGGGTGCCCGCCCCTTCTCCTCCCTGTCTGCGCTGAGCTAACTAGCAGCATCTGTCGGACCGTGTTGGGCCTGGCATTTCACTCCGCCATGTCCTCAGAGCACAGCCATGTTGGAGCAGGTGACAGGAGTTCCTTGTTTCTAAGGCTGAATAAAAAGTTCTCTTTCCGCGTACCCCACATTCTGTTGATCTGGCTGTCGGTTGATGGACACGTGGGCTGCTCCTACTTCTCGGCTGTCCTCGTGCACAGCGGCTGCCATGAACTTGGGTGTGCAAAAGTCCCTTCGAGGGCCCGGTTTCAAATTCTTTTGGATAGATACCCAGAAGTGGGAATGAATGACCGGTGACTTTTAAGAACTTGTTGGTAAGGGCAGAAAATACATTGAAGATACAGAGTTGAACAAAGTCATACTAGTTAGTCCTTTTTTTTTTTTCTAGACATTTTAAAAATATTTTATTTTTTGAAGGGAGGGAGGGGTAGGGAGAGGGGGACAGAGGATCCAAAGTGGGCTCTGCACTGACATGCTCCCAGCAGGGAGCCTGATGCGAGACTAGAACCCAAGAACGCTGAGCCCAAGTCAGGTGCTCAACTGACTGAGCCACCCAGGTGCCCCTTTATTTCCTTCTGAAGAAAAGAGGGTCGATTTTTAAAAATCTACCTGACTCCAGTTCCAAGCAAGATATGGGGACAAATGAGGGAGTGGACTCCTAGAAATTTAGAGAAGGAAGCACTGAAGTTTAGGAGCGAGCCTGGGCAGAGGAAGCATAAGTTATGGGAGGTCTATCTCATTTGGAAAAAAACAAATCAGGTCACTAGGCCTATAGATGTGGGCAGATGGTAGAGCTGATGAATGTGGATGTTTGGCAAGAGTAGACGGTGACTCTTTCGACAGGACGAGGAGACGCATGGGATGATGGGCTCGCGTGGGTGGTAACCGGAAGAAGACCTTACTTAGTATGGGCGGCCGGAGTGTCTGGAAGGTGGGCGGGGCATGGTGAGGGCCCTGCCCTGTTAATGGATGGTTGGAGTCAATCAGGTTCATAATCACGTATATGAAGATGGTTAATATGCTTCCTTCAGAACTCGCCTTTCAACTTTTCCAGAATCTTCCTCCTACTCACAGACTTTCCCACTTATCCATCACCTATGGCCACCCAATTTTGGACACTTCTGAAAGGTGACTCTGTTCCTTCCCTTCCATGTCTCTTCGAACATGGATATATCAGTGATTTCTGTTGTTGTTCGTTTGTTCACCGTGGCAAACACTTGAGTAACATTTTATAAAAAATATAAACATTTTATTTGAAAAAAACAATTCTTCTGCATGTCGTATTTAAGAATAGCTCCTAGAATTATCTCGACCTGGTGAGGCATGTTTCCCTAGAAAATATTATTGAGAGAAGAAGCAGCATGTTTGCTCGCGTTGGTATGTATGTCCGCAGCCTCGTTGAGAATGCCTACGCGTTAGGTGTTGAACGTCTGAAAGAAGGTACCTCCACAGGCTAAGAAAAGGTGAGGCTATTTCAGATGCTGCCTTTTCCTTTGGCAACTCCCTGCATTTTCCAAGGGGCCAACTTGGCTTTTGCATGGATTTGCCTTTGACCATTACGTCCTTCCTGCGCTGGAAATCGGTGGTCCTTGCATTCAGGAAGTCCACCAGCGCTGCATATTTTAAAGCGAATTCGTCCTATGTTTGTGGAGAGCGGTGGAGACATTGGAAGTGAGGTAGCCTCATGAGGTGAACTCCTTCCGAATTGGAGGTTTGGGTGCAGGGGGAATTTGGGAAGCTTCTTCCCCTAAACCCTCCCTTTCTGTTCCAGCTCTCACTTTTTTTGTTATTAATTTTTACTTTATTTATTTATTTGTATTTTTTTATTCGCAAGTTAGTTAACATCCGGTGTATTCTTGCTTCAGGAGTAGAACCTAGTGATTCATCTCTCACATGTGACACCCAGGGCTCATCCAGCAAGAGTGCCCTCCTTAATGTCCATCCCCGTTTACCTCACCCCCATCAACCCTCCGTTTGTCCCCTGGATTTAGGAGTCTCTTATGGTTTGCCCCCCTCCCTGTTTTTATCTTATTTTTCCTTCCCTTCCCCTGCGTTCATCTGTTAAGTTTCTCAGGTTCCATATGTGAATGAATGAAATCATATGATATCTGTCTTTCTCTGACTGACTCATTTTGCTTAGCATAATACCCTCCAGTTCTATCCACGTCATTGCAAATGGGAAGATTTAATTCTTCTTCTTTGCTGAGCATTATTCCATTGTGTGTGTGTGTGTGTGTGTGTGTGTGTATGCATGCCACATCTTCTTAATCCATTCATCACTTGATGGACATTCGAGTTCTTTCCATAATTTGATGATTGCTGATAGTGCTGCTGTAAACTTTGGGGTGCGTGTGCCCATTTGAATCAGCATTTTTGTATCCTTTGGATAAATACCTAGGAGTGCAATTGCTGGCTCCTAGGATAGATTTATTTTTAATTTTCTGAGGAACTTACATACCGTTTTCCAGAGGGGTGCACCAGTTCCCATTTCCGCCGACAGCCAGCTCCAACTTTTAAAACTAGTTTTACCCGTACTGGGTTCCTTGCCTTACATCCTCTCCTCTCCACCAAGCCTTCTTTGATTTGTATTCTATGGAAATTTTACTAGTGACTCCGGCAAAAAAAAAAAAAAAAAAAAAAAATAATAATAATAATATAAAATATCCACTGCTAGGCTATTTATTTAGCAGTTGACAAGCTGACTCATTAGTTAAACAAATGGCCCGGCCCACAGCCTCTTACTTCTTCCCAGGGGCTCACCGTTATGAAGCTGGTGATCTTCCTGTCTCAAAATTAAGGAGTGCTGTCCTGCTTCTGTGTATCCTGGGCCCCTGGAGCGGCTCCTGGTCCAAAAGTGGATGAGTTTTCCCCTCAGTCACTCTCTGGGTCCTTCTTTCCCACATCCCGTGAGCCTTACTAGTAGTAGTAAAATCCGATTTGCTCAACAAAACGCGGTGTAGTGGTTTAGCCCACTGAGACTTGGTCCCGCACACCTTTTGTTGCTGGGAATTACTTGTAGATTCTTGGCTGGACTAGGGTCCATTTCTGAGTCTTCCAAACCAGAGGAGCAGAAGGCTGCAAAGATGGAGTAGAGGTATTTCACCAGTGACCTTGGGCTTAAACTTTTTCTTTTCTTTTTTTGGTGGTGGTTAAAGAGTTCCATACTTCCCACTGAAAGGATATTACGTTTTGCTTTCTTCCCGACTTCTGTTCTGTTTCCGGATTATACCTCATCTTCCCACCAGTCACATTTATTTCCAAGTACGGTTAAGATCGGGTCAAGCTGTCACACATATAGGGAAATAATATGCTCGTTTTATTCATCCCGTGACCCGGATCAGAACTCACCTGACAAGGGCAAGACCTAACCACCATTCACCCTCAAGTATTTATTTTCTCAGTGGCAAACATTTTTCTTTTTAATTTTTTTTTCTTCTTAAACAATTGCAGAGATTTGAGAAGCATCTTATTCTGGTTCTTGGTTGCGCTTTAGCAAACACACACCTTCACTGTTCTTTATGGAAACGCCAGCATACATTCGGCCTTCCTGTCCTTTGCTGTGGGGATAGTCATTACACCGTGGTGTCTTAATCACTTCCGTGATTTAGATTTTCAGCATCGTGATTTTTTTTAATGTTTTTTATTTATTTTTGAGAGACAGAGACAGCGCGAGCAGGGGAGGGTCAGAGAGATTGGGAGACACAGAATCTGAAGACAGGTTCCAGGCTCTGAGCTTGAAACCATGAGCCCGTGCTTGCTCCTGAGCCGAAGGTGGATGCTGAACCGCCTGAGCCCCGCAGGCACCCCTGCCCTGTCCTCCGTCAGTCTGGAAGTGTGCAGAGGAGGCAGCTGTGTCTTAAGCAGTTTTTGTGGCCAGAAGGTGCCAGGATTGTGTTCTAAGCTTTATCATAATGGCCTGGAGTGTCTTGGTTTTACCCTGATCTTCAGTGTATAAAGAAGGCCAAATCTGTTGCTTAGCCAATGACCCAAGGGCCCGTTGATGAACCTCTTGATGCTGATCTAGGGAACCAGGGTCAAAGAAGGGACTTCTGGTTGTCGCCAGCTGGGGACTCATCTCCAGCAGCTATTTCGTTCTTTCCTTTGACCCCCGGTTTCTTGGGCGTACCAACTTGCGTCCCAGGCCACCTTCCTTCTTCCATGTGATAGGAGCAAACCGTGGGTGGTCTGGGAGAGCAAAGTAGGGTGAGCAAGAGGTGGTTCTGGCATGGTCCACGTGGGCTGTGGCAGAGGTAGGGTAGGGGTTCTCTTCAGGGCCACCCAGAAGGGGACTCCAGGTTCTCCCCACCCCAGGTGCTACCCGTAAGGGGCTTCGGCTCACAGCAGAGACGTGCGTTAACTCCTGAGGGCACAGGTAGTGAATCCTGGGTGGTTTAAAAAAATTGTATTTACATTTATTATTTTTTATATTATTTTTTAAAAAATATTTTTAATGTTTTTAATTTATTTCTGAGAGACAGAGAGACAGCATGAGCAGGGGAGGGGCAGAGAGAGAGGGAGACACAGAATCTGAAGCAGCTGCAGGCTCTGAGCTGTCAGTACCTTCCCACAGGTGAAGGGCTCAGCCCCACACGACTGCCTCCTGCCCCTGTACTTAAGGTGATAGTCACATGTCCAGATTGTCTCCTGTGCCTTTGACCAGCTACAGATTGGAGGTTCCCATGACCCCCCCCTCCTCAGGCTCCATTAATTGGCTAGAGCAACCCACAGAACCCAGAGAAACATTCTCCTTACCAGATTGCCAGTTTATTCTCAGGAACAGCCAGGGGGGAGAGATGCGCGAGGTGAGGGACGTGGGAAAGGACTCCAAGCCTCTGTGCTCTGAGTAGGCCACTTCGCTCAAATTCCCATGGGCTTACCAACCAGGAAAGTCTCTGAACCCCATCCCTTTGGGTTTTTACAGAGGCTTTATTACAGAGGCACAGCTGATTACATCATTGGCCCTTGGCCCTGCGGAGTTTGGAGCATAGGTCTGAAAGTTCCAATCCCCTCATCACACTATTGGTTCCCATGACAACCAGCCTCCTTTTCAGAGGGGGTCCTAAAGTCACCTGATTAACATGCAAAAAACCCCTTCTTCAGTCTCCTCCTTTAGGCAATCCCGATGGGTTTTAGGAGGAAGACTAACTATATGTATTTCTTACTGTAAATCACAGTATCACAGCTTGCCGTCACTTTTCAGACTCCTGGCATCTGCCACAGCTCTTGTTTTCTGTAGAGATTTGCTATCTGTTCCTTCATGTAAAGTACCTTTTCTTTGATATCTTTGAACATGGCTGTAATTGTTCCTATCTTACCTGCTTATTCCAGCATCTAGTTAACCTCTTGGTCAATCTCAAGTGTTTAACATTTCTCCGGAGCTGTGTCGTGTGTTCCGGTCCCTTAGGTTCAATAATTGTGATCATTA
Organism: Suricata suricatta; assembly: GCF_006229205.1. Lineage (NCBI taxonomy): Eukaryota > Metazoa > Chordata > Mammalia > Carnivora > Herpestidae > Suricata > Suricata suricatta. Next base: position 6,274,329 of record NC_043716.1, read on the forward strand.
TCCTGGAAGTTGTGAACATCATTGTCTAGAAACCGTGGATGCTGTTGTATCCTTCCGTTGAGCGTTGGTTACTTTTTGTAGGCATTCTTGACTGAATTCAAACTCGGAATTCTATCTTCCCTCCATCGGTAGTAGTCGAAATGTCTATTTAGTCTTAGCTGGACCCTTTGGAGGCTGCTGTGTGAATGCATAGTTCAGGAGTCAGCCAGAAATGTGGATGGTTTGTGTACAGATTTGGGGATGCCCTGCTGTGGTTCTGCCTTCTCCCCTGCACCTTTCAGCCACTGGGGTGCCTTGAACTCTTCCAAGGCTCTTCAGGGCAAGAACACTGACCCTTTCTGTCACGTGTTAGCTGCCCTTTCATGGTGGAGTGTGGCCTGTCTTTAGGCAAAAAGCTATAAAATGAGAAAGTCCCCTGGTTCCATTTCCTTCTTGCAAGTGTTGAACTTTCGAATTTTGCTATCTCTTTCTTAACTTTCCCAGTGCCTGTGGGTCATCTCTTGATTGTTTTGCCAAGGGTTTATAGTTATCTATGACTATAGGTAGGAAGATTGGTCCAACAGGAAATAACCACACCATTCCCAGAGGCAGAATTGATCTATTCTTTAAGATTTGCCAAGAATCCAATATAACTATAGTTGACGGCCACCTTTTCACAGAGCTGGGCTCAGAGTCATTTCATTCCAAGTTATCTCTGTTCTCAGAATTCAGAGTTTCTCTTCAATTCTGAATCCTGTAGGGTCTCCAGAAGATTGCCACCTAAAAACATGTCTTCCCTGACACCCCTTTCTCATGAGGCTTATCCTGTTAACCAGTGTCGGGTTCATGGCATTTGTCAGCTTGTGACATTTGTGGGTATTTGTTCTTTAAAATCCCCTGTCTTTTTGCTAGAACATAAACCGATGAGGACAAGGACATAGTTTGTCCTGCTCTTCACTTCCTGCTCCGTGCCTCTAAACCTTCGCACATAGCAGGCTCTTGCTGAGTATTTTTTCCCCGGTCTGTTGATATACAATTGACTCAGTAAGTGTTTATTTGATTGGTTCATGCTTCATGGAACTGTCCTGCTGAGTCACAGGATCATTATGCTTCCCTAGAAAGGCTAGAAGTGGCTAAGTATCCCTCCATTTGTGAATTTCTTTTTTTAGTCCTTTTCAAAAATTTTTTAAATGTTTACTTATTTTTGAAGGAGAGAGAGAGAGAGCAAGAGCGAGCGAGCGTGAGCGTGAGCAGGGGAGGGGTGGACAGAGAGGGAGACACACAATCCAAAGCAGGCTCCAGACTCGGACCTGTTAGTGCAGAGCCTGAGGTAGGGCTCGAACTTACAAGCCCTGAGATCATGCTCTGAGCCGAAGTCAGATGCTGAATGAACTGAGCCCCCCAGGTGCCCTGTGACGTTTTTATTCCTAATGTAACTGTACTAACAGCTGCCCTTACAGATACTTAGCTCTCCCATCAGCACACATAAAACTTAACTTGATAATTCATGGAAGATCTCCTTTCAATGCACCAAATGTCCATGGAATGCTTACTCTGTAAAGTATTGAGCTAGTCCCTAGATGTTAGGGAAAATCTAAGTTTCAGAGGGTCATAAGAAACAGGTGGAAGGCAGGGTTCCTGGGTTTTAAGAAATGAGGGTGTGTGTGTGTGTGTGTGTGTGTGTGTGTGTACGTACGTGTACTCTCTTCCGCTTTGAAAAACGCATGGATACATGCTGTCTGCATAGCCCAGGTAAGTACGCTGAGCTTCCTTATGACTGTATCGTATTTCGTAACACAGGTATGTAACAGCGCGTCTACCCCGTCCCCTAGGGAAGCACATCTCTGAAACAATCACCTGGAACAACACTGTCGAAGAAATAGTAATGAAACTCACCTTTGCAGCGGCTCTGGTTACCTCGGCAACCCGAGACAGCCTCAGATGCCCCAGCACGCCTCATGGCGCCAGTCTTGGAGCTGAGTACGTGAGTGAAAGAGGCAGAACTGGACTTAATGAAAAGACTAGATCATAGAGTACCTAAAGTGATTTCAACCAGGGAAGGCTTTGATTACTTGCTTCCTTGGTTGCTTGAATGAGGCGGTTGAAGTTCATTTTGACTGCCTGTCACTCACAGTGTTGACTCCTGATGCAGAGTAGTTTTAAACGATCCCTTGTTCAGGGGAAATTCTTTATGGTGCTGGGTAGAGCTGAGAAATCTCTCTTGTGGCGTTTTTAGGTTGTTTCAGGCTTGTCCACTAAGGGACCCAGGGCTGATGCCCGTCGTTGAAGTGGTACGCTGTTAACTCGGGCCCTTTCCGAACTACATCTTTTATTTATTTATTTTTATTATTATATATTTTTGAGATTTTGAGAGACAGAGAGAGACAGTGCGAGCAGGGGAGAGTCAGAGAGAGAGGGAGACACAGAATCTAAAGCAGGATCCAGGCTCTGAGCTAGCTGTCAACACAGAGCCCAACGCAGGGCTCGAACCCACGAACCATGAGATCATAACGTGAGCTGAAGCCGGATGCTTAACCAACTGGGCCACCCAGGAGCCCCTGAACTGCATCTTTTAAAATCCGTCTTTAGCTTGGCATAATGCAGCCCAGTTTGATTGATCTAATTTGCTAGATAAAGTTCTTGATGTATATATACCTGTTATCTTGACGTAAGATAATAATTAGGGATAACAGTACAAACTGGTTTGCTGCAAAATGTGCGTGGGCATACTAACAAAAATGCTAATAGATCACAAGGGACTGGGAAAGAGAGAAAAGCTGTCTGTCCAAAATGTTTCAAAGACACTTTCCCCAGGATGTTCACATTTTTTTATACCACGTAACTGGAGCTGAACATAAGAGAAACTAACACCACCGGAGCACACCTTGGCGGAGAAGAATAAGCTAGGAGTCCTGACACTCATTCTTTTTCCTTGGCTGGCCTGGCCCAAGCGCTTTGTCTCTGGAGGGCTCTGGTGGGTGCTCTGTGGGGGAGAGGGGGACCTCCTTGCTCTTTGTGCATTTTGCTCTTTTCTCCATAATTTAGTGGGCTAAGTCCCCCCCCACCCCTTCTTCAAGCTGCGTCACTGTGCGCGCGTGTGTGTGTGTGTGTGTGTGTGTGTGTGTGTGTGTCTGTCTGTCTTGAGGGTAAAGACCTAATTGAGCTGTATTTTTTTTTTTCATAATTTGGGGTTAGTAATGCTTTGCAACTCTGCTGGTGTCTTTAAAAAATTTGTAATGTTTGTTTTTTGAGAGAGAGATACAGGGCAGAAGCAGGGGAGGGGCAGAGAGAGAGGTGGACATAGACTCTAAAGCAGGCTCCAGGCTCTGAGCCGTCCGCATAGAGCCCGAGGCGGGAGACGGACTCACAAACCATGAGATCATGACCTGAGCCACCCAGGCGCCCCCCTGCTAGTGTCTTTTTTAGGGTTGCTGCTGGTTATGCTAATGCTCTGGTGACAAAAGAGTATATATAAGCCCCCTCCAGCCCCATTTTTCCTAGAACCATACTTTTCTTTTTTAGCTGCCTGGTTTTTCAGAACACACTATATCTCATCCAATAGCTGTGGCTGTGCTTGACATTGAGGTGATCAAACAAGCCTTATACGATGTCACTTAGAAAGCCATCTTGACTAGAGACAATTATCAGTCCCTTATTATCTGCTACTTATGAGACTAGGGTGACGTGGAAGATGTGGACTCTAAGAGTGCAAACACTCCTTTCATGTCCCTTAGTGAAGTAGAGCCTGGCCATCCTGCTGTTGAGTAGGGTATTAATAATAACTTTGCATCAAAGGGCAGAAGGGCCACCTTTCAAGCTGCCGTCTCTCCGGGACTTCCTTTACTGCCGTATTTGGTGTCGATTTCCAGCTTTTGAAAGGATTTGTTATTTCTGCCCAGAAACACTGGGTGCTGCTTCGATCTCGTCAGCACCCACCCGCCCATTTCGCACGTTTTATTAAATTGGTTGATTGGGTGTGAAACATGGGTATCCTTCAAGTTCCTATAATTGATGCCAAAGCCAGCGTTCCCCCCCCCCCCCCACCCGCTTCACTCAGAAGATCCTTCTGGAAATTGGTTACCAAGCTGTCTGGAAATGTTCATGAAGCTTACATGAACCTCTACTTACATGCTTCTGTAACTCCTGATTTGCTTCATCATCTCCAGATTTCAAAGTCCTTGAGGGAAGAGACCATTTCTTTGGGGCAGCATTGTATGTTCTTAGAACATACATGTCTATTAGATTAAATGATGACTAGAGTCCAGCATCCAGATTCTAGCCCCGAAAGCAGTATTCAGAATCTAGGTGCAGAGATCACTAGAAGTGCATCTTTTGGGGGCACCTGGGTGGCTCAGTCAGTTAAGTGTCCGAATCTTGGTTCGTCTTAGGTCATGATCTCATGGTTGGTGAGTTCGAGCCCTGCATCAGGCTCTGCACTGACCATACAGAGCCCGCTTGGGATTTTCTCTCTCTTTCTCTTTGCCCCTGCCCAACTCGTGCTTTCTCTCTCTACCCCTCTGTCCCTCTCTCTCAATATAAATAAACTTAAAAATTTAATGCATCTTTTATGTGAGACAGAATGAATACTTTCAAGGGTCTTCATGTCTGAGATCTTTTTCTGAAGGGTGTGTCTATGTGTGTGTGGACTTTTCATATTCTGTGGAATGCACTTTAAGAGTCTATTTGAAAGCATATGGGTGGACAGAGCTGTATAAACCCAGCATTAAATCTGTCCCTGTGTCCTTCCTCCCTGTTCTGTGACTTGCTTTCCCAGCCTGACCCTGTACCAACGTGCCTGGTGCTCTCTGTGTGGTTTGTAACCTTGGCTCATTAACCTCATTCTGATGGTCTGATGCTGGTTTGAGTTCTAGTTGCTTCCCGGAACCTGATCCCTTCTGACTTAAGCCAAGTAACCAAGTCTTCCCCTCTGCTTTCTCTCTCTCTCTCTCTCTCTCTTTTTTTTTTTTTTTTTAGGCTCTTGTGTTTTCACCTTGACTGTGTCTGACCCCAATTAATCCTGCATTTGCTCGTCAGTAAGAACTACCCAAAGCCAGACTCTACAAGGTTCTGATGATAACGTTAAACAGTATTTGCTAATGATTGGCTTTCTCGAATTATTAATCCCCGCCAGGTCCAGAAGTATGATGGTGTTTGTTATGAAAGAAATGTGACATTTTTCCACATATAACGTTGCTTGCCTTTTTCGGGCAGTATTTGCTGGTGCATGACTGAGCACGACACGGTGTCCGGGAAGCGTTGGTTTGCGTGAATGATTCTACGATGATTCAGTTTGTCTGTCATTGAAATGTTCATTTTATCCAAGACTGAAAAAGAATCGCCCGTAAAAGAGCATTCAGATTTTCCTTATGCTGCAGTTCAGGGCACCAGATTCCCTTTTGCCCGCTAGGGTAGACGTTGGGAGGCATTGCCAAAGTAGAATGTCCCCAACACGTAACGCCTCACCAAGGGATCAACCGAATATAAATATAAAAGCATCAAATTTTAGAGTCGAGAAAACTCAGAACAGGTCCATTGTACAGATGAGGACATAAAGTCCTAGATGGATGGAGTAAATGGCCTGAGACCCGACCCAGAGCTGGGTGACAAGGAGCCTGGACCAAGTCAGGCTTTCCTAGGGACAAAATTATGTATAGCCAGTGGCTTGTCACTGCATATGTTACAAATCAACGGGCTCTAGGGATGCGCAGCAGAGCAACATGTTTTAGAAATTACAGTTGCCTTACTCGGTTTCATTGGGACATAAGGGATCCTGCGCCCTGTCGTATGTAGCGAGTGACACCGCCTTTCTCTGAGCCGCGTCATCCACGGACAGGTGGCCGGAAGATCACCCGTCTGCTGGTCTACACGTCACCCCGGGGAGAAGTGGAGGGGGCGCCAGGGGCTCCCCGCCGGCTCACTTCCTTCCCCTGCCCCCCCGCAACCCCCCAGCACACCCGGCACCGCCACCTGGTGTCTGCCTGGAGGCATCAGCACTGATCCTTGTCCACCTGGGTCGCCTCGAAGTGCCGAGACCGCCGAGAGCTGGCTCTGCTGTGCCCCTGAGCCTGAGCCCGGGTCACCTCCCAACACGGAGCAGGCGCTCCGGGGCTGTTTGGTACATAAGTGCGTGTTCGGCTAAACACAGAAGCATCTTGTAACTGCTGAGCCTGGCGGTCTGGAACCTGGGGGAAGGTCAAAGGGTCAAAAGGCCTGGATTTTGTTCCCCAGCCTGCCCTTGAACAGTCGTGGTAGTTTGATTTGTAATGAGAAATCTGTATTTTGTTTTTGTCCCCACGTTTGGCATAGGACTCCTAAATTCCTTGGACTTTTCTCAAGTGACAAGAGCAATAACAGTTTTGGTATTCACCACAAACCCTTTTCAACCACATCTGACTTGCTGTTAATGAGGTGACTTTTTAAATAAATATTTTGTGATCTTTTTATTTTATTTAAATTTTTTATACAATTTTTAAATTTATTTTTGAGACAGAGTGCAAGTCGGGGAGGGGCAGAGAGAGAGGGAGACACAGAATCTGAAGCAGGCTCCAGGCTCTGAGCTGTCAGCACAGAGCCTGATGTGGGGCTTGAACCCACGAACTGCAAGATCATGACCTGAGCCAAGGTTGGACGCTTAACCAATTGAGACACCTAGGCACTCCCTGATCTCTGATTCTATTTAAAAATTTTTTTCTACACTTATTTATTTTTGAGACACAGAGAGTGAACAGGGGAGGAGTAGAGAGAGAAAGAGACACAGACTCCGAAGCAGGCTCAAGGCTCTGAGCTGTCAGCACAGAGCCCGACGTGGGGCTCGAACCCATGAATCATGAGAACATGACCTGAGCTGAAGTCGGATGCCTAACTGACGTAGCCACCCAGGTGCCCCTCAATTTTTTTAATGTTTATTTATTTTTGGGAAACTGACAAGGTGCAAGGAGAGGAGGGCAGAGAGAGGGGGAGACACAGACTCCGAAGCAGGCTCCAGGCTCTGAGCTGTCAGCACAGAGCCCGATGCAGGGCTCGAACTCACAGACCAAGAGATCATGACCTGGACGGAAGTTGGACGCTTAACCGACTGAGTCACCCCAGGTGCCCGTTTTTATTTCATTTTAAATGTTTGTTTCTTTGTTTATTGAGAGAGAGACAGAGGGAGACAGAGATGGAGAGAGAGAATCCTAAGGCCAGCACAGAGCCCAATGTGGAGCTTGAACTCACTCATCTTGAGATCATGATCTGAGCCAAAATCAAGACTCAGACACTTAACTGACTGAACTACCAGGCGCCCTGGCGAGTTGACTTTTTGAAAGCCCGGGAGGATGCGGGGTGGTGCTGGGGAAACCAGTCTGTGATGGGAGGGTCAGAACTTTCAGTCTTCACCCCCTTGACCTCTGGGAAGAGGAGAGGGCTGGAGGTCGAATCAGTCACCCATGACCAGTGATTTAATCAGTGATCCTATGTATTGAAGCCTCTGCAAAACCCCAAAATGATTGAGTTCACAGAACTTCTGGAGGATCTGTGAAGGGGGGTGCGCCTAGACTGTGGGAACTGAGCTTTTTTTCCCCTGACTTTGTCCTGGAAGTCTCTTCTACATGGCTGGTACTGAGTTCTATCCTTTAAACCAGGAATCTAGTAAGTAAAATGTCTGAGTTCCGTGAGTCCCTCTAGCAAATTCATGGAACCTGAGGAGGGACTCATGGGAACCTTAGATCAGCAACGGGGTCGTTCAGAATCCAAGTGACAGCTTAGACTTGCCGTTGGGTGTGAAGTTGGGGGTGTGCGGTCTGGTGGGGCTTAATCTGTGGGACCTGAGGCTCTCTCCAGGTAATGTCAGGATTGAGTTGAATTGTAAGACCCCCGGCTGGCATTGGGGAGAATTGATTGGTGGTGTTGGGAGAAACCAAACACACACACTGGAATTGGAATCAGAATTGTATTGGTGCATCAACTTGGGAGTCCTTTCCACTCTGGTCCAGCAAAGCCTGGGTTCCTCAGGTCCTGCCTCTTCAGAGCTCCTTGCCCATGGGCAAGGCTGGTAGCTTCGCTGTTGCCTTTCTCTGCCTCTCTCCTGCTCACTTGGCCCAAGCTCCAGCCATTGGAGTCAGCTTGGGTTGCGCATAGCAGAACAATCATTGATGGCACAGGTGTAAACAAAATGGGAGCCTTGATGAAGGCAGAAGGTGGTTTTTCACATACAGAGACGTCTGACAGGTGGAAAGGCTACCCCTGGTCACGAGGACCTACGAGTGGCACCACAGACCTCTCCTCCTCACTGCTCCCCGACCTAGGCTACCTGGTCCTTATGTTCGAAATAGAAGCAGGAAGTTACTTGGCAAGTAGATGCCATCTATTGGACATAACTTTCCAGAAATTGAGTTGTGTGTGCGTTTGACTACATCTCATCCCACCAAGGTAGGGACCATGGTCACATCTACGTCATAGGGAGATTGGGGACTATGATCTTTATTTTTGAGAGAGAGAACGGGGGAGGGGCAGAGAGAGCATCCGAAGTAGGCTCTGTGTGGTCAGTGCAAAGCCTGACACGGGGCTCGAACCTAGGAACCATGAGATCATCATGACCTGAGCGGAAATCGGGCGCTCAACACTCAACTGCCTGAGTCACCCAGGCGCCCCAAGGGGACTGTCATCTTTTAGTGCAGCGGGAGTGTGTCCTGCTGCAAATGTGTGGTTACAACAGCTTCTCCTGTCCATTTCCTGCGCTTTCGTTATGTGATTCTGATTTCAAGGGTGTAGAAATGAGTTGGAGCCCTGCTCTCCACAGCCCTGTTCTTGGGAGTACTTTGAGTAGGTAAGATTGCAGTTACCTGCTTTTTCCCTGGTGTTCAGCTCGCCTGCAAGGCCATCTGAGGCTCGTGAGTTGTGTTGCTTTATTTTCGGGAGCAGTGATACACAAGGGATAGAGTTTAAATTCTGATTAAATTTACCTCACCGATAGGTCTTTGCTTTGAAGATTTTCTTTTGGGAGGTTGAGTAATTTATGTGTTTCTAGAAATTTCTTTTTTTTTCTTTTTTAATGTTTATGAGAGAGAGAGAGCGTGCGTGCTCGAGCAAGCACACTAGTGAAGGAGGAGTGGGGAGAGAGAGGGAAGCACAGAGTCCGAAGCAGGCTTCAGGCTCTGAGCTGTCAGCACAGAGCCCGATGTGGGGCTTGAACTCATGAACCGTGAAATCATGACCTGAGTTGAAGTCAGATGCTTAACCAACAGAACCATCTAGGCACCCCCAGAAATTTCTTTCAAACAACTTTTTCATTCCTAATGTTAGTCATTTGTGCCTTTGCTCAATTTTTCTTAGTTTTTCCCATTTTATGTTGTTTCAAAGAATCCATATTAGCTTTGGTGAATTCCATTATTGCTTTTAGTCTCTTGTTTGCTTTTATATTTATGCAAATATATTAAACACTTATAGGTATTTATATATACATTTGTAAGTAATACATTTCTATTTCTGTTTCTTTGTTTTTAATTCTGTTTGATTTCATTCTGTTTTTGTTTCATTTTTGAGACAAATGGGCACTGATTCATAGGTAGATTTACAAAAAACTTTTTTTAATGTTTATTTATTTTGAGGGAGAGGGGGGGTATGGGCAGGGGAAGAGCAGAGAGAGAATGAGCAAGGGAGGGGCAGAGAGAGAGGGAGAGAGAGAATCCTTTGTGGCCAAAGCAGGACACAAATACAAATGCGAGGAAGGCTGGGAGGAGCCGGGAGATGTAGACAGCAGGGCCAGGGAAGGAGGTCCTGTCCAGAATTGTTTCTTTTTGACCTGCAATCCCTAGCGGCCGTCAGGTGTTAATTTTCCGAACGCACTGTCCGTAAAATCCTGGGTGGGGTGGGGTGGCGGTGGCAGTGGCTGGTGAGGTGCTGAGCAGAGCTTTCCTGGTGTCCTCCGTCACTGAGGCAACTTTGTTGCAAATCTGTTCTCCTATGGAGCCACACATTTCCTGGTTCCTGACATCAGCTGCGGGCAAATGGCCGCCCCCTGCCTTCCTCCCTCCTCTGCTGGTGGGTTTGCACCCCCGCACCCCCCCCCCATCTCTGCCTGGCTTCTTACTGTGGGTTCCGACCCCGCCCCTGCCGCCCCCCAATGCTGACTTCTCCTTCTACCACTGATTGCCTCTGCTCTGTGCTAGTTGTGCCTCAGTCTCCCCCAAGCCATGCCGCCCTGTGCTGCTTCTCTGGCTGCCCGTGGCCTGGCGTTAATGAAGGCACGGGGAGAGGGCAGGGTCCCTTTCCCTCTGGGTGCACCAAGGGCAAGAGGCTAGCTTAAAAGCCATTGCAGCATGCCCAGGCGCTGCTGGGCAGGCAGCCGGGAGCCTGTACCCGATGGCCGCAGTCCAGATGGACAGTGGCCGGGGAGGAAGGGTTAGAGGTTTTGAGCAGCTTCCGCAGCATCAGCAAGCAAGGAGACTGCACACTCCTGGCTCCGAGTGAGCAGCGAGTCAGCATGTGTTATAGCAGTCTGACCTGCGCTGTTCTCTTTCCCCAAAGTGTGCCCGTCCCTGAATGGGAACTTAGGTTGCTAATGGCAGGGGGACTGGCAGAGGGGGGAGGGCAGCTAACCACCAGGAAGCTGGGGAGGCAGGCATCGGTGGAGGGATTCGAAGGTAATGGGACCCACCCCAGGATGGTGCATGGAGGCGCGTTCAGAAGCCTTGCATCTCAGGACTCCTGGGACTCACCTCCTTGTCCAAATGAGCCCTGTCTGCTTGCAGAAGCCCCAACTGGGGCTTCCCAGCCTTTCCTCCTCTGGCCACATCACACCCCAGCAAGAAGGCCTTTGTGAAAACTGCCCCTGACGGGCCACATCACCTGACGCTATCATCCAGTTGGTAGGCACAGAGTTTTACACGCCATGACCGCCATCTTGCTTCACTGACCAAGGATGCAGGGCATTGTCATTACGCTGTCATTGCTCCGGTCCCGGGCTCTGAGCATGGTCTGTTGTCTACAAAGGCAGGGATGGACCGAGGAAGCAGGCTGGAAGAGCAGCGGGAAGGAGGGCGGGGAAGTTAGGAGTTCGGAGGGGGGGCGGTGCTGGAAGGCAGCTCTGTCGGAGCAAATCCTCGAACCCCAAAGGCGAGCAGTCTGTTGTCCGTTGAATTATGTCCACGTGATGGACGTGGCAGCTTTAAGGCTCTGCAGTCTTACCCACTAGGGCTATTTCCTGGTAATCTTACTGTCCTTTGGGGTGAGGGTCTGGTTCCTAGGAGGCCGATTTCAAGAATGCGTATAGGGTCTGTTTCAGGTACTGCAGCTCACGCTTGGGCTTCCCTTCTGGGCTTTCTGGGATCTCAGCTTTGATGACTGACTTCACCCCAAGACCACAGCCCCCTCCTCCCCACCTGTGACGGCAGCCTTGCTTCCTACGTTCGCCTCCCTGTGGTGGCAGGTGCGCCAAATACCAGGTGATCCGTTAGAGCTCTTTGGTTCTTAATTCTCACGAGATGTGTAAATGTACACAAGAGTCTGTTCTTGCCCAGAGGCTGATCTTTCAGTAACATGTACCCTCTAGAACCCAGCTGTGAACCCAGAAGTCAAGTGGGAAAGGCATCGGAGTGATTGAGATCGATGTTATAAGCCGAGAGTGAGATCTTTATGCCGCCTCTTAGAATTTATTAACTCATACTGGAACTTATTATTTTCTGGTGATTAAAGTACAGTGTTCATTGTACAAAAATTATAAGCCCCACACGGGGCGCCTGGGGGGCTCAGTTGGTTAAGTGTCCAACTTCGGCTCAGGTCATGATCTCACGGTTTGTGGGTTCGAGCCCCGTGTCGAGCTCTGTGCTGATAGCTCAGAGCTTGGAGCCTGCCTCAGATTCTCTTTCTCTCTGTCTTTCTTTCTTTCTTTCTCTCTGCCCCTCCCCTGCTTGTGCTCTGTCTCTTTCTGTCTCTCAAAAATAATAAATGATGAAAAAATTTTTTAAATTATAAACCCAAGACTCTAGAGGAAACATGCCACTCAGTGCAATGACCAAGTTGTATCCATTAACAATAATTTTGGTGTGTTTTCTCTGTACGTGTGTGTGTGTAGTTGTCTTTAAAACTTCTGGTAATATTATATGTAGGTTTGTAACCTTTTCTCATTTGGTAATATTTTGAGACATAGTTGCAGAGGCAAAGGGACAAGTGTGGATGGGTATCATTGATACTATGAAACACCAGAAGCATTGGAAATGTCTGTACCCTGGCGAAGGGTCAGAGAGATGCTGAGAATTTATTTTTACCACAGGATGAAATGATTTTAACGCGGCTGATGAACGTTGGGTTGACAATATGTATATAGACCTAGAGAAAGGTCTCTAGGATGTATTATGTGGGACACGTCAAGTCACACAACAGTGCAGACAAGGAGAACCCAGCTACATAGAAGAGAAGTGTATCCTTGAATTCCCAGGCGTGTATGTATGCACAAGATCCAGATGAAGGACAGGATGGGCAGATCTCACGGGGTCCCCCTGAGGAGAAGTTCGGGCTAAGGGTAGATGGGGAGAAAGGTCTTTAACATTTCACCCTCTGCTTTATAATTAAAAACAATTTTTTAACGTTTATTCATTTTTGAGTGAGCCCGAGTAGGGGAGGGGCAGAGAGAGAGAGAGGGAGACACAGAATTCAAAGACAGGCTCCAGGCTCCAAGTTGTCAGCACAGAGCCCGACGCAGGGCTTGAACTCATGAACTGTGAGATCATGACCTGAGCCGAAGCCGGACACTGAACTGACTGAGCCACCCAGACGCCTCCACGCTGTGTTTTATAAATGCCATGGAAACCTATGCAAAGGGGACTCAGCCATTCATTACGTATATTGCAAGTACTTCCTTCGAGTCTGTATTTGTCATTTATTGTCGTGTCTTTTCTCCTATAGCAGTTTAAGAAATCCGTGTCCTGAAACCTCACGTTATGGTTTCTGAATTTGGAATCGTGCTGGGGAGGGCCTTTCTCACTCTGATTATACAGTGCCTTCATTTGTTGTTGTTGTTGTTTTGCCCTTGCTTTCATCATTTTATTATTATTTTTTTGCAACTAATTATTCCAATTGATATTTATTTTTTCTGTGCGATCTAAGTAATGGAATGCATCCAAATGGAGAACATTTTTCCAACACCATTTATTAAACAATTGACCGATCCGATTTTGTGTATTCTAAATTCCCATACGTTCTTGGACGGCTTATTCAAATGTGTTTATAATTAGGGGTCTGTGTGACTGCAGAAGTCCAATTAAGTGGCCCATTGATGCTGAAGACTGGAGAGATACTTGTGTGGTGAATTATCTAGTGGAGCCTGGGCACTAGAAGGCTGCAGCTACAACACAGAACCGTAAATAAAATTAGCAGGGGCCCCTGGGTGGCTGAGTCGGTCAGGCATCTGAGTTCTGCCCAGGTCATGATCTCTCAGTTCCTGGGTTCGAGCCCCGCGTCGGGCTCTGTGCTGACAGCTCAGAGCCTGGAGACTGCTTCCGATTCTGTGTCTCCCTCTCTCTCTGTTCCTCCCCCACTCATGCTCTGTCTCTCTCTGGCTCTCAAAAACTGAATAAACATTAAAAAAAATTAGAAATCCCAACAAAATCTACTTAGTCCTAATATCTTCACTGCCGCCTCCCCCCTTCCATTCTGGCTGCAGGGATGGGCGTTGTCACGTTGTCTGTGGGGTGGCGGCTCCCAGAGACTTTAGGGTAGGTGAGACCCGAAGAGCCTGGGGCGTGGCACGGCGGAAGGTCCTTCCTCTCCGCTTGCCCGTGGGTCTCTGAGAGCTATGATTTTCTGCTGTTTTTTAAACAGCAGTCAGACTATATATAGCGATCGACCAAAAGCTAGCGTTAAGCCACTGCGAAGTAGGTGCGGCTTATTTTCGCGTCTCCATGCTCGCTGTCTTCCACAGTGGAAGTTTCTGCGGAAGGTGCTGGGGATTGCCAGCGTTTCTGAGGTTCTGGAAGAGTGTGATCCTGTGGGCGCGGGGAGCTGTGGCCTCGAGGGGCCCGTCATCTGCTTCTCTAAACTTGGCGACCTTGGATGGGTTACGTGGACTCACAAGACCTCAATTTTCTCATCAATAAAATAACGTTATTAATAGTCCTGACCTCAGTGGTTGTGAAGGTTACGTGAAGGTAGTTTTAAGACAACGCAGGGTACTTGTGAGGGCTTGATGAATGTTTCTTTTGGTGAGTTTTTTTTTTTTAACGTTTGTTCATTTTTGTGGGAGAGAGTGTGTGAGTGGGGGAGGGGCAGAGAGAGAGAGGGAGACACAGAATCCGAAGCAGGCTCCAGGCTCTGAGCTGTTGGCACAGAGCCCCATATGGGGCTTGAACTCGTAAGCCATGAGATCACGACCTGAGCCGAAGTCCCACGATTAACTGACTGAGCCACCCAGGCGCCCTCTTTTGGCATTGTTTTGTTTTGTTTTAATAGTTTATTGTCAAATTGGTTTCCATACAACACCCAGTGCTCTTCCCCTTAAGTGCCCTCCTCCATCACCACCACCTCTTTTCCCCCCTCCCCCTTCCCCTTCAACCTTCAGTTCATTTTCAGCATTCAGTAGTCTCTCAAGTTTTGCATCCCTCTCTCTCCCCAACTCTCTCTCCCTCTTCCCCTCCCCCTGGTCCTTCATTAGGTTTCTCCTGTTTTCCTGTTAGACCTATGAGTGCAAACATATGGTTTCTGTCCTTCTCCCCCTGACTTATTTCGCTTAGCATGACACCCTCGAGGTGCATCCACTTTCCTACAAATGGCCAGATTTCATTCTTTCTCATTTTGGCGGTTTTTAATGATATAAGGATGCTGCTTAAGGTGATCCCTTCTCTGCGTTTTCTGTGGATCCATGTGCCTTCCCCACATTTGGAAATTGACTCTCTGTAATTTGTATTCTGAATGTAACATATCATTAGAAGCATAGTAATGAGGGGCGCCTGGGGGGCTCAGTCAGTTGAGCGTCCAACTTTAGCTCAGGTCATGATCTCACCATTTGTGAGTTTGATCCCCGCATCGGGCTCTGTGCTGACAGTTCAGAACCTGGAGCCTGCTTTGGATTCTGGTATCTCCTTCTCTCTCTGCCCCTCCCCAGCTCATGCTCTGTCTCACTCTGTCTCTCAAAAATAAATAAATGTAAAGAAAAAAAAATTTTTAAGTATAATAACAAATATACCTTTTTCAAGAAAAATCTCCTTTCCTCACCTCTTGCCAGATTATATATACATATAAATTTAGGAAGTTGCCTTAGTTTTGTGAACCTTAACATCATGCTGCTAATTAGCAACAAAGCCGTTTCCCAATCTGAGAGGGGTGAGGGGCACCCTCTTTTCCCAGGCCCCTAATAATCCACATCCTGCCCCCTCCCTTGGAAGCTTGTTCTTACAAGGACCTGCTTAAATCCTTCCTGTGAAGTCCTGAATGGCTGATGATGTCTAAAAAAATAACCTATTAAGCCACCGAAGGATCAAACGTTTTATGCGGTATTTTCAGCATTGCTCCCCAGCGATTTGGAGGGGCAGGGAATGAACTATCTTGAAATACCAAGTCACCTCACGAGGGACTCAGGAGCTTAATTAAATGTGAATCCGAAAAGCAGAGTTCACCCATTTGCCAGTTCCTGCGTTGGCTAGACCCTAAATAGAGCACTTGGGCTCATTAACTGCTGACTCGGAGAAAGACTTGGAGAACCTACGACTCGGGACAGATTAAATATTTATTATGAATGTTCAGAGTCAAGAGTTAGAAAATAATAATTGGTCAAAAAGCCAGATACGTGCCCTGGAGTGAATGCCCAGCACACGGTGTTCCGTCGGACCGCGGCTCAGGGCCGTCTGGGAGTCAGCCTAGGTGTAGGCAGTGCCCTGTCCACAGGGCTCTGGGAGGTATCGGAGGTGACGAAAGGCCAGATAAGACAAGTAGGTTGGCCCCTTCTCCTCATACATTGATGATACCATAGACTAAATTTTTGTGTCTCCTCCCAAATGTATATGTTAAATCCTAACCTTCAGTGTGACGGTCTTTGGAAGGGGGACCTTTGGGAGGTGATTAGGGAATCAGGACAAAGCCCTCGCGAATAGGGCTGGTGCCCTCATACAAGAGATCCTGCAGGGGCTCCCTCGCCCCTCCCACCAGGTGGGGACACAGCTGGAAGATGGCGCTCTGAACCAGGAAGCGGGCCCCCACCCCCCACCCCCTCACCAAATTGGCTGGCGCCTTGGTCTTTGACTTGCCAGTCTCCAGAACTGCGAGGAATGAACTTCTCTTGTTTAGAAGCCATCCAGTGTGTGGCATTTTGCTAGAGCACCCCAGTGGATGGAGGCTGGTGGCTGACAGGTGCTTGACAATGCGAGTCCTTTGAGTGTTTTTTCCCGTTAGAGAGAGTGGATTTATATATTTATATTTATATATTTATTTCTGAGAGAGAGTGCAAGTTGGAGAAGCAGAAGAGAGAGAGAGGAAGACACAGAATCCAAAGCAGGCTCCAGGCTCTGGGCTGTCAGCACAGAGCCCAACGCAGGGTTCGAACTCACAAAGTGTGAGATCATGACCTGAGCCGAAGTTGAGGCAGAGGCTTCACCAACTGAGCCACCCAGGCACCCCTGTGGATTTATGTTCTTGCGGAAGGAAAAAACAATGACCTTCCAATGCAGCTGTCCTGGTGAGGATATTCTAGAATGGTAGAATAACTTGAGCTAGCTGCCCTTCCCTTCCCTCCCCTCCCCTCCCCTATCTTTCTCTCTTTTTCTCTTTCTCGCTCTCTTTCCTTCTTTCTTTAAATGTTTGTTTATTTTTGAGAGAGAGAGAGAATATGAGCAGGGGAAGGGCAGAGAGAGAGAGGAAGACACAGAATCCAAAGCAGGCTCCAGGGTCCGAACTGTCAGCACAGAGCCCGATGCGGGGCTTGAACTCGTGAGATCACGACCTGAGCTGAAGTCGGACACTAAACTGACTGAGCCACCCAGGCGCCCCTGGCCACCTTTTCTAGGACATAACTCATGCCCCCCTTTTGTTTCCATTAACAGGACGCCCCATTTGCTAAGCTCTCCTTGCATTGGTTGTTATTTGTTTATATTTTGTCCTGTACCAAAGGGAACTTGTACATTTGTTCACCAGGGATCATCAGATGGTGCTGAAGACTGTCCACTTTTGGGCAGACCTGCTTTGGGGGCGCTGGGGTCACCCATAAGCACGATGCCCTCAGCTGCCGTTAGTGGGTTGGGGTTTGTGGCCACTGACCCTGTTTGCCCTTCTTTCCGCTCCTCCTACGCGCGCTTGGGACCCCGCAGGTTCTTGCTTCTCTGAATTTGGAGACGCCGGCACTTACTCCTGCTTGGAAGGAGGAACGGGAGTAAGTCTGATGCCAAGTCTGTAGTAAGCCTTTGGCTCTGTATTAGCCCACAGTGTGTGGGCACGGGGATCTTATGAATGGAAACTTCCAACCAAGTCTGCGATTCTAAAAACCCCGTGTTAGCCAAAGAGAGGAATGTGTGTGCAGCTGCCATCTCTCATTCCCGCCCCTTCCCTGCCCTCCGTTAGTGGTCAGGGGACTCCGAGACTCCCCAAGCAGAGGCCCCCACGCCCCGTCCCTGCAGGGGTCCAGGAGGGAAGAAGCCTGGGAGAGAGGGCAGGTTGCTGGCCTGGTGTGTGAGTCGTCAGTTGGGTCCCTGCCAGTATGTGTAGGGCCTTTTTCGGAGATCTGGCATCAGATCATACTGAAAGAAGCCTTCCGGGCGCCTGGGGGACTCAGTCAGTTGAGCGTCCAGCTTCGGCTCAGGTCGTGATCTTGCAGTTCGTGGGTTTAAGCCCCGCGTCGGGCTCTGTGCTGACAACTCGGAGCCTGGAGCCTGCTTCAGATTCTGTGTCTCCCCCTCCCCCCCACCCCTCCCCTGCCTGTACTCTTTGTCTCTCTCTCTCAAAAATAAATACACATTTAAAAGTTTTTTTTTTTTTTTTAAATAAAATAATCCTTCTAGGCCCCGGATCCTGGCCTTCTGGGTTTTACTTTGGAAGAAGCAAAGAGGGACGCATTGGGAGGAACTAAAAAAAATACACCAAAGGGGTGCCTGGGTGGCTCAGTTGAGCATCTGAGTCTTGGTTTGGACTCAAGTCGTGATCATAGTTTCATGAGTTCAGGCCCCATGCATTGGGCTCTGGGCTGACAGTGTGGAGTCTGCTTGGGATTCTTTCTCTCGGCCTCTGTCTCTTCCCCTCCTGCACTTGCACTCTTTTTTCTCTCTCAAAATAAATAAATAAACTTAAAAAAAAAAAAAACCCACCATAGAGAGGGAGCTCCTATGTGTTGAGTCATGGGCCTGCCCAGAAGGTATTGAAATCCAGACCCTGAACCTGGGAATGTGGCCTTACTTCACTTTACATTTTCCTTAAACATTATTTAATTTTGAGGGACAGAGAGAGAAAGCGACTGACAAAAGGGGAGACACAGAGAGAGAGAGGGAGACACAGAATTCGAAGCCGCTCCAGGGTCCGAGCCGTCAGCACAGAGCCCGACGCGGGGCTCGAACTCATGAGCTGTGGATCATGACCGGACTCGAAGTTGGACGCTCAACGACTGAGCCCCCCAGGCGCCCCGGATGTGACCTTACTTTGAGCGTCTGCATGCGATCCAGTTGAGATGAGCCCATTGGGGTGTGCCCTGATGCACCGTGCCCTGTGTGTGTCCTTGTGAAGCAGGGAGATTTGGGACGCAGTGTCAGACATGCCTGCGTAGACGGAAAACAATGTGCAGACACAGAACCTCCGAGGTGACCAGCCCTGAGAAGGAGCCGACCCTGCCGGCCCCTTGATTTCAGCTTTCCCAGAACCTGGAAGCCACGGCCTGCTGTTTGGAGCCTCCCCCTGTCTGTGACACTTCGTTAGGAAAGTCCCAGGAAAAGGAAGCAGGAGCTCGTCCCACGTCCCAGGAAGACAATCTGTCCCCCGCCTCTTCCCGGCCTGAGGCCATTGCTCGTCGGGTCGGGTCAGACCCTCAAGACGGCCTTGCCGTCGTCACTTATGGCTTTGAGATTGCTTACCTGCCCACATTTTGAGTTAGCACCCAGGACCCCAACATCGCCCCCCACTCCTCTCTGGTACTCTCTCTCCATGCTTCCTGAGAACGCCATTTATTCTTGCCGACTCATACCTGCCACCATCTGTCCCAAAAATGTACCCGGCCCTTGTGTTTGAGCAGGCGGAGTAAGATACACAGACGCGAAAGTGATCGCCCTGCAGGAAGAAGGTTGTTGTTATTCCCAGAGGTCCATAGAAACGGGACACAGCCCTCCAAGCAGGGCCCGTGGGGCAGCACCAGAGGAAGTGAGCAGGCAAAGAGAAAGAGGGGGAACTGTGGGCAGAGGCCTTTATTTCAGTCTAAGTAGGTGGAAAATGGGCAAGGCAAGGGAAGCGAGCGGTATGAACGTGGCTGGAGGGTGTGGGTAATGTTGGCGGGTGCTGGGTCATAGGGGCTGAGGAGGTGTCCCTGAGTGCAGACGTCTAATAAAAAGAAAAGGGTGGGGGGTGTGGACTCCGAACTAGTTAGTTTGCCTAGAGGCAAAATAGAGGGTGACTTGTTATCTCTCGGAATTAGTCAATCCTGGGAATGGTGGTTCCCGTCTACCAGCCCCCAAATATCAGATCATCAAGAATACAGAAAAGAAGCAAGGCACCTGAGTGGCTCGGTTGGTTAAGTATCTGACTCTAGATTTCGGCTCACAGTCATGAGATCAAGCCCCGCCTCTGGCTCCACGCTGAGTGGGAAGCCTGTTTGGGATTCTCTCTCTCCCCCTCTCCCCGTCCTCCGCTTGTATATGTGGATTGTCTCAAAAAGTAAAACAGAAAAGAAGAAAATATATTTAATATACTGCATTATCCAGTTTTACAGGGTTTTTTTAATGGCTATTTCCACCCCATCCAATTTACATGTTAAAGAATCCCACATAAGTTAACAAGACTTCTCTGTAACATTTGTGAGATATGCCATATCTGTTGTCAAAAGACCAAGAAAAAAATCCAGTCTTGTTATTTCCCACCAGATATCCAAGGACCCCGTGGTTTAATTTGTGTTTCTTCTTTCTTTGAAAGCTGTGACCTTCAGGGGAGAGCAAAGTTGGAATGCCACCAGGAGCCTCCGTTCTCTATCCAGAGCTTCTAGCATTCAGAGAGATTCGAAGTTTCATCTGGCTGTTCCGTTTATCTTCTTGTAGACTGATGCCTTCCTCCCCGCCCCCCCTCCTCGGCAGTTCCTTCCTCCACCTTCAAAGCCAGTAACTGGTTATTTTCCATCTCTGTTCCTCTGGTGCTAAGCCCTGTTTCTTCAGGAAGCCACTCCTCCTCTCCTCGGGGTCCATGTGTTCTCTAGACAGGTTGGTGTCACCCTCAGATTTAAGGGTGAGATGTGAACCGGGTCCAGCCAGAATCTTTGGTTCAGGGAGGGCAGAGGAACCAGATTGGACCAGTCTGTCGGAGCATCCGTCTCCTGTTGTTGCTGTAACAAATTATCATAAATGCAGCGACTTTATTTCTTTTTTATAAATCTTTTTTTTTTAAGTTTATTTATTTTGAGAGAAGAGAGAGAGCATGAGCAGGGGAGGGACGTGGGCAGGGAGAGAGAGAGAGAATGAGTGAATGAATGAATGAATGAATGAATGAGAATGAATTCCAAGCAGGTTCCACACTGTCAACACAGAGCCTGACGTGGGGTTTGATCTCATAAACCTTGAGACATGAGATTGTGACCTGAGCCGAAATCAAGTGTCAGACAGTTAACCAACTGAGCCACCCAGGCTCCCTACAGACATCGTGACTTTAAAACAACACTTATTTATCATTTTACCACTCTGGAGGTCAGAAGTCTGACACAGACCTTCCTGGGCTAAAATCAGGCTGTCGCTAGGGCAGCCGGTGCTCCTTTCTGGGGCTCCGGGGGGGGGGAGAGTTAATTTCCTTGACTGTTCAGGCTTCTAGAGTGCACCTGTATTCCTTGGCTGGCGGTTCCTTCCTCCACCTTCAAAGCCAATAACCATGGGTCTTGTTCTTCTCATGTCACATCGTTGCCCCTCTTGTAGTCCCATCTCCCCCTGAACCTCTCTTCTGCCCCCTCTTCCACTTTAAAGGACTTTGCGGTTACACTGGAGCCACCTAGATGATCCAGGATGATCTCCCCAGGGCAACGTCCTTCGTATGTCTGTGAAGTTCTTTCTATTTGCCATGTAAGGGAACATGTCCACAGGTTCTGGGGATTAGGGTATGGACGTCATTGGGGGAGGGTGGTTATGATTCTACCTACTGGTGAGATTCAGTTCTGTGACATTTGCTGGGTCTGTTGGAAAGAATCTTTTTCTTTTGGCATTCTGGAAAAGATAGGCTTTAAACCTCGAGCTGCTGGCCGTGGTCTTAGAACCGTGAAGGGGAGAGTCTGCTAAAGAAAGGAGCACACGCCGAGCAGAGCAGGCCTGAATGCTTAGAGGAGCCAGACCATGGCCTGCTGGTCTCCTTAGGGCCACCAAAGCCCACTTAGAATTTTTAGCTATTGATTTGGCACTTCACCGCCACCATTGTTACATGTCCCCTGCTGAGGTTAGGAGCAAAGGGCACACGAATGGGCCATGAGTGAGCCCCTCTTTTATTGCTCTCCTGAACACAGGGGGCAGCTCTGTGTTGGGAACACCTGGACCAAGTCCCCGCGAGCAGTTTCGTGGTAGTGTGTTGTTCCGGGGGTGACAGTTCTGTCTCTTCCTCACCCCCGGATCCTCGTCTCTCACTTGCCTGTTAGTTCTCGCATCTGTGAAATGATGGGGTCGGTGGACAGTATGTTCTTGGTGTCTACGTTCTGAATATTCATTAAATCTGCCGAATGGCACAGCTGGCAGGATCCTTTGAACAGCCTTTCAGCCCAACTTCCTCACTTAACGGATGTGGAAACTGAGACCCAGAGAAGCTGAGAGGCTTTGCTGGAGAATGAACAGCTTCGAAACAGCCCAGAGAAAACCAGGACTTCTGATCACTAACCCTATTTTACCACATTCCTGTAATTCCTTGACCAAGTTGAATGAATTCCCCTAAACTTGTAGAATCTAGTGTCACTCGCTGATATAACTCCAGGTATTTGAGAGTCTCAACCTGAGAACTGACGTAACATTTAGCAGGTCTTCTTTTGCTAAGTTTGTTTTTAGAAAATAAAATCATTGTGTTTGCTAGTTTCACTGTCTCACTGACAGTCATTGCAGTGCCAGAGAAGTAGATGGCTCTAGAATCTTCTCAGAGCCGTCCCTGAGACTAAGTTGGGATCTGGAGACAACACCCAAATCCTCAAGAACTGTGAAAATTCTGCATCAAAGTATAAATCCTGGAGGATTCTGGGGCGGGTTGGGTGTGAGGGCATGTCCCTCGTTCCTTCTCTGGACTCGTGTGGTGAATAAGTAAACTGAGGGCTAGTCTGGTTCTCCAGTGCAGTATAACAAACCACGCCCAAACTAGTTGCTTTAAGTCACAATGACGTTTATTTTCACTTGGATATGCTGTTTGGTCAGGGGGTCAGAGGGGAATAGCACATTTCTGTTGCACTTGACGTTGGCTACGGTGGTTTAAATGCTGAGGCCGGTGTCCTCTGAAGGCTCGCTCGCTCTCCTCCCTGTAGGTACATGCCAGCCATCACCTGGGACCGCTGCTGGCTACGTGCCCACACGAGGCCGCTCCGTGTGACCTTGGTTTCCTCACAATATGGTGGCTGGGCTGTAGGACTGGGCGTCCCTATGCCCTGGCCTGGGACGGCGTTTCTGTCGTGTTTTATTTAAGGAGATGGTCACAAAGGCTCTCCCGGTTTCTTTCTAGAGGACAGAAATGAATTTCATCTCCTGACAGCAGTGGGAAGGCACTGACAGGGCATACATGACTGGAAAGGCCTCCATTTTGAAAACTGCCATGGACCTTGTGTCTGAAGCCAGGAGTTGATTTAGGATATCGAGAGATGGGCGGCAGCGCTGGGCTCCGTTTTCTTTTTGTGCCTTGGGGTTTTTGTTTTTGTTTTGTTTTGTTTTGTTTTTGTAACTGGTACGAAATTGAGAGGCCAGAATGGTTTAGGCTGATCTTCCTCAAACCTCAGAGGAAATGCTCTTTGTCTTGAAGGAGCTGTTTGATACTTTTGACCATGAGAGGTTTAAGAAGGACTGAGGGCTGACTAATTACTTGACCTTGTGATCAGGAAGTGTCCGCATTCAATCCCTTGTGGTACGTCACCTCACCCCTCCCCGCCCAGCTTACAGGAAGCTGTGTCTTCCACCATTTGCTATTTTCTACTAACTCAATACCAGTAGCCTCACCCGTACTGGTACCAAGGGAACCCATCATGTGAGTAGGTGGAGAAACCGCACAGCTCACCTCAGACAGAGGTCATGGTAACATGAAGTCATGAGCGCAAACTCTAAACTAGAAAACAGAGCGCCCGTTGAAGTAGAACTGAATAGACAGATGAGGACTTTAATGCAATGGCCTTTCAAGGAAATAGAAGGACAGTACAAAAAACAAAAACACGCAAAAAAAAAAAATAAAAGACTTTGTGGAACTAAAGCACTGTTTCCATATTATAAACTCCCCGCCCCCCTCAGATGTACTAAAAATAATAGTCACTGTCAAAAACATAATTACTATTCTGGAAGATCAAGAGCAACAGATTCCTCATCCCACAGAACAAGAACATTTAGAGGTTAACAAACATGAGGGATAAGATAAGAAACTTGGAGATTAGATCCCAGAAACTTAAATACCTAAAGGGGAAAATAGGACCTGAAGAAAAGGACCAATAGTTAAACAACAACAGGAGAAGAGTTCTCTGAGCCGAGGAGTCAGGCGGGATCAATGAATGTTCCAAGCTACATGTCTAGGCATTTCCAGTGAAGTTTTAGAATTTTGCCGATGAAGAGAAAGTTTTACATATCTGGACAGGCAGAACCAAAAGAATTAATCAGACTACTTATCAGCTGTTCTAGAAGGTAGAAGCCCACAGGACAGTGTCTGGAGGCTATTTGGGACAAAAAGGTTGTGATCAGAAGTCTTACATCAAGCCCAGTTACCACTCATTTTCAAGGTTAACACATGAAGGACTTGGCATTTATGCTTAATGTAATTATTTATTTATTTGAGAGAGTGTGTGCTTGTATAAGCGAGAGACGGCAAGAGAGAGAGAAAATCTCAAGCAGGCTCCATTGGTGCAGAGCCCGACATGGGGCTCAGTCCCCAGGAGACCATGAGATCATGACCTGAGCCAAAATCATGAGTCGGACACTCAACCAACTGAGCCATCCAGGCTCCCTATTGTAGCTTATTGCCTATTAAGGGCATGGCAGCTCAGAGTTTACTCTCGGTATAACTTAGCTGTGGAAGACAGTTGGCAAAATGGCAAATCCAGGAGAGATCTCCAGACACTGGAAGACGGGAGGGCAGGAAAGAGTGGTGAGCAGTGATCTGTGATGAATGGATACCTTAGCCTAAACAGTTGAGATCATTTTGACCAGGAATCTATAGTGGTGTCAAGTCATGATTCTTGCAACGGAATAGACAGCCGGTAAGGAAAGACTCTAACAGCATCCCAAAGTTGAATCTCCACCAAATTGGGGAACAGGGGTGGGATCTGGGACTAGGAGAGGGTGACTGGAAAAGTAAACGTGTTGTAAATGTTTCCTTTCACGGATTTCGGGACGAGAGTGCGGAAATAAAACAGGTTGGTGGAAGGGACATACTTATCTTCGGATACGTTAATTGAGGAAAATAGGTTCAGTTATGATCTTGCGGGTAAAAAAGTTCTTTTATGAGTTGAAGTGGGGGTCTCCTCTCCTCCCCTGCGTAGCGGTTCTCCATCAGGAGAAAGCTTGCGGATCTGTATCTCATCGTCTACCTTGATATGCTTGACCCCGGACACACTTCCGTTTGGATTACTTTGCCTGGAAAAGTTTTCTCCACGAACTCTAACCCGAGAGCCTCATCCGTACCCTTGCTCTGCACCCCACGGCGTTGGCCTCGACCCTGGTCTGCCTAATTTCATGTATGGCTCTACCTCTACCTCGGAGCCTTCCCAGTGTGGCTTGGAGACGGAGTCACACTTGAGAAAGAATGTGGGGTTATAGGAAGTGGGTAGAAGTGATGTAGAATGTGGACCTCCCAACTGGGAAACAGGACAGGTAATAGTCACAAGAAGGAATGAACAGAGAGGTTGCTGGAAGGGGTTGTAGGGGGTAAGGAAGGACATGGCAAGCAGGGACCCCAACGTTTTGCCTAAAGGGGGACTCTTGAGGCAAAGAAGGGCACCCTTCTTAGCAAAATAATAGTTCATGGCTCTCCCAGAGCCCTGCCTGCCAAAAACTGCCAAGGGAAGAGGAAGTCCATGTTTGTGGCCGTGGTGACTGGCGTCTGAACTGGGGTGAGGCTTGCACGTCACACAGGAACTGTGCACGGGCTATCTGGCCATTCTCGTGTCCCAGACTTGGACCTTGGAGACCCATACTTGTGAGCCACTTTCCATTGGACTGGATCACTGGTTTATTTTTAAAATCATGCCCAGAACCACAGACCAGAAAAAGACCTTGACAAGACATTGCATCTTGTCCTTAACTTCAGAGAGCATCACAGTTTAAATTCCACCCCAGAGAACCCTTGTGCAATGACAGGTGTCAAGAAGAATGCTCTCAAGGGGGGCTTGGACTCCATCCATCATCAGGAAGCCTTTCTCCTGTTTCCACGTCATGCCCTGCTCCCTCCGCTGCTAGGGCAGAATACAGCCCTGGTCTCTAACACAGGGTAAAGTGATGTGTGGGCGCCACGCTTTTTACTAGGTTCTGCCGCCCCCAGATGGTGCTCTAACAAAGGCCCCAAACCCTCGGAATCCACAGTGACAAAGAGAAGGTTCAGGTGGAAGTTGTGTGATGAGCTGGGGCTGCGGGGACAAAGCGCCACCGACCAGGACCTTAAACAGCAGACGTCCCTTTCCTCGTGACTCTGGAGCTCGGAAGCCTCAGCCTGAGAAGCCCGCAGTCTGGTTTCCCTCGGAGCCCTCCCTCCTTGGCGTGCAGACGGCCACCGGCTCCCTGCGTCTTCACCTGGTCTTCCCGCGGTGTGCGCCTGTGTCCTAAACTCTCACGCGGACAGCGGTTGTGTTGGATAAGGGCCACTACTAATGACTTCATCCTAAGGTTACCCCCTCTGTGAAGACCCCGGCCCCCGACACTGCCACTCTTCAGGACTGGCGATTAGGGCCCTCCCCATGTGACTTCGGGAGGGGGAACGCAGGTTAGCCCATAACCAATTCAGAGATCAGGTGACCCCAAGGCCGCTGTATCCACACCCACAAACTACTTCTGAAATCATGGGGAAACCCAGTCTTCACAACCCTGGTCCATGTGTGATGAATTGTGAGAGACTGAAAAATCAAAGTCATTTAAAATAACCCATTCAGATGTGTAAAAACATAAGTATTTATAAGTATATATTATTAAACTAGTATTAAATAATAGTAGAGTATATCATACGTAGCTTTATGTATTATATATTGTAAACGTGTTGTTCCCCTCATGGAGCATAGAGTTATTGGCAAGATACAAGTCATGTTTAAAGACTTACCCATAATAAATATTAAGACACTCGAGGCTTAAACGTCTTGTTTGTGGTGAAGGGACTAGTAATCTTGGGGCTCAAAAGGCTGATATTCTTGGAGGGACTGAAAGGAAGTCATGTTGAATGGGTAGGGCTTGGATTAAAAATATAAAAACAACTCCTGGAGGGGGCCAGAGTGGCTCAGTGAGTTGAGCGTCTGACTCTTAATATCAGCTCAGGTCATGATCTTGCAGCACCGCTGTGGGATTGAACCCCACGTCCGGCTCTGCACTGTCCGCGTGGCGCCTGCTTGGGGTCCTGTCCCTCTCGCTGCCCCTCCCCTACTTGCACGCACACACTTCCTCTCCCTGTCAAAATAAATACCCCCCCCAAAATAATGCCTAGGTATCTTGGGAGCAGCAGAAAAATTCCCTTTTTGGGAATAGGGAAAAAGTATCATTTGGAGAAAATCTAAAATATATGCAGTGCTTGAAAAACGCCTCTTAGAAATGGATTTTTTGGTTAACCTTTGCAAAATTAAGACATGTTTTTTGTAACTTGATTTGTTCATAAATGTATCCTATGTGGCACAGAATCCCATTTGCACTCTCTTGTAATACATTTATGTTAATTTTTAAAGGCTTTTCTTTTTAGAGCAGTTTTAGATTTATACCAAAGCTGAGAGGGAGGCACAGAATTTCCTTTAACCCCCCGCCCCCACTCAGGCATAGCCTCCCCGCTTCTCAGCATCACTCAGCCAAATGTTACATCCCTCCCCCTCAGGACGAACCTACATCGATACATTATGACCACCCAACGCCCATAGTTTACCTTAGAGAGCACTTGATGTTGTGTATTCCACGGGCTTTGACACATGTATAACAATACATATCCATCATTATCATAGCAGGCAGCATTATAACAGCCTGTATTTTCACTGCCTTAAAACATTTATTATTTTTTTAATTGCGGTAAATTACACCCAACATGAAATTTACCATCTTAACCATTTTTAAATATGTAATCCAACAGCATTAAGTCCATACACAGTGGGGTGCTGTCCTCACCCCCATCCATCCAGCCTTCATCTCGCAAACACTGAGACTCTGTCACCATGAAGCGGTGACCTAACCTTTCACTCTCTGCCCCTGGCAGCTACCTTTGTGATGATACATTTAAAATACCTACTCTCTGCATTGCAGAGGAGTTAGAAAACTTAAAACACCAAGAGCAAAGCAGGGGCGTGGTTACTAACATTTTTTCTTATTTGAGAGAGAGAGAGAGAGAGAGAGAGCGAGTGAGCGAGTGTGAGCCACGGAGGGGCAGAAAGTAGGAAACTCCCAAGCAGTCTCGGTGCTCAGTGTGAGCCCAACGTGGGACTTGATCCTACAACCCTGAGATCTTGACCTGAACTAAAGTCAAGAGTCAGACGCTTAACCGACTGAGCTGCCCAGGCGCCCCTGTTCTCATTTTTAATATTCACATGAAAGTCCATTTGTTTAAACAATCCCCTTTGAATTTGGGGGTAGGTGGGGGAATCTTTGGATTTTTTACCCCGCTATGTCCATAAAAAGCAAAGGGCTGGAGACAGAGGATGAGGTTGAAATGCAGACCTCCGTAAACAGTGCTCCGATGGCCTTTCTTAGAGTTAAACCTCTGTCTGTACCTTCCATTGTTTCTTCAGGATGAGTTCCTCCATTTCAGTTACTTTGAGGAAGGTTTTCTACATTGTTAGGCTTTTGATGCCTATTGCCAAGTTACACCATTTAATGATTCTGTGGACGGGCATGCCTCTTTTCCAGCTCCGGAAATCCAGGGTCCTGTTCCTTAGAACACAAATAATAATGGATGTGGTTTTGAAAACTCAAGTTGTACAGAAGGACTCATAAGGGAAAGGTATCCGCCTTCCCTCCGTGATGCCGCTCTCAGCCCTGTTCTCGGGAGGCGATTGCATTCAATGGCTTCTGTTTTTAGTGCCTCTGGCGGTTTGCCTCCCACATCCCTAAACAAAGGTTTATATTGCGAGTTCTCGCTCATACCCACACACGTTACACACCATTTACTTCCCATCGCCGAGAGGAGGCTTGGATTCCGTCACCCACGTTCCCCTGTACCCAATTTCCAAGTCAACAGAGCACTGTTCTACCTGATCTGGTCACATCTCCCTGCCAGGCAGGGGCCTGATTCTCTCCGTCGGCTTTAGGGAGCGTTAATTCACCTCTCCCTGGGCAACCCCAGCTTCTGTCTGCGGTTTTCTTCTTTCTCGTTCTCTCCTTTCCTTCCTTCCCTTCCATCCTTTTCTCCTTGTCTCTTTTACATTTCTTTCTCTCTTGGGCTCACAGTTATTAGGTCTCACATGCTTTGTCCGTAGGTCGATTCTACAAGTTCAAAAGTCAGTTGGCTGCTTAAATGTTGTTGATTGTAGGACAAAATACTATGTCAGCTCTATTGCCCTCTCTGCGTTTCCAACATGGAGAGACCCGTTCACCTAGAGGGTCTTCCGTTTTACCACTTCTTCAATCCTGCCTCATTTTACTTTGATTCGTATTTGAATCCTGTCTTTCTTGAGTCCTCCCTCCAGAATTGTATGAATTATCTTTTGTTCTTTTTTCATGACGGGAGAATCTTAGGCTTTCACACTTCCAACTTACCCATTCCGTCTGTTGAGTGTTCTCCTCATGTTAAAGGCTACCGAATCCTGATGTGGATTGATTTACTGCTTTCTAATCCTCTTGCAAGGCTAGCAGGCTGGGCTTGCACCTGGTGCTGTCCAGTTTAGCTCTCTCACTTCTTACTGGGCTCCCGTCTTACTCTGATTTATCTGGAGTGCATCCTCAAAGAGTTTTCTCAAAAAGGAGTTCCTTCCCTCCTGTTTCTGCAAATGATTTTGTTTTGCCTCTATGCTTGGCTGACAAGTGACCCTAGTAAAATTTTTTCAGATGGAATTCAGATTGAATTCTCACCGAGAACTTTGGAATTGTTCTGTTTTATTCTAACACTGGTTCTTGCTTAAAATTCCTACTTCGGGTCTTATCGCTGTGGTTTGCATGGCATCCACCTCTCTGCCAGCTTTTTTTTTTTTTTTTTAATGTTTATTTTTAAAAGAGAGACAGAGCACGAGTGGAGGAAGGGCAGAGAGAAAGAGGAAGACACAGAATCAGAAGCAGGCTCCAGGCTCTGAGCTGTCAGCACAGAGCCTGATGTGGGGCTTGAACCCAAGGACTGTGAGATCATGACCTGAGCTGAAGTCGGATGCTCAACTGACTGAGCCATCCAGGCGCTCCCCAGTCCTCCATTTTATAGCCTTTGTTTGCTGCTAAGAGAGTGTCTTTGGTGGTTGGTCAGCCATTGGGTCCTTCTCCCGTGTTTGTGCTGACGGATCCCAGCCAGCCCTCAAGTTCTTTCTCACCAAGGGCAGCCCCTCCGCCGCTGGTGCACA
The DNA here is from genome assembly GCF_006229205.1 of Suricata suricatta. NCBI lineage: Eukaryota > Metazoa > Chordata > Mammalia > Carnivora > Herpestidae > Suricata > Suricata suricatta. The sequence continues at coordinate 6,304,309 of NC_043716.1, forward strand.
TGCTGGGACAGCTAGGTATTCTGTGAAGACCTTGAGGGATAAGCTGAGAACTGCTCTACAGATTTTAAGACTGGAGAACCATGGGCAATTTAAGGAATAACAAATAACTATACTTTTACTCAGGATCAAATTACTCACAGGATGAGATCCTCCACTGTGAGCATGTTAACCTAGGATTGTATTCAGTTGTCGTAACAGAGAATCCATGTATGATGGCTCAGGACAGTTTATTTCTGTCAAAAATAAGTCCGTGCATAAATGATGGTTAGAACAGTCGCTGAATCTGTGATTCAGTGATGTCAGGTCTGATGTCTTTTCCTTTCTCTTTGCCATTCCTTTGTGGTTACAAAATGGCTGCCACCGCTCTGGCCATCGCATCTGCATTCAAAACAGGAAGAGGTGACCGAGCTTGACAGCTGTGTCCTGTTCATTT
>NC_043716.1:6304841-6317442 GCF_006229205.1 Suricata suricatta
TGTCAAAAATAAGTCCGTGCATAAATGATGGTTAGAACAGTCGCTGAATCTGTGATTCAGTGATGTCAGGTCTGATGTCTTTTCCTTTCTCTTTGCCATTCCTTTGTGGTTACAAAATGGCTGCCACCGCTCTGGCCATCGCATCTGCATTCAAAACAGGAAGAGGTGACCGAGCTTGACAGCTGTGTCCTGTTCATTTTTAGCAGGAAAGCAGAGTTTTTCTGGATGACCCTGTGTCACACTTCTGCTTTTGTCACGCAGCCTGGGACCAGGTCCAGTGGGTACTACTAATTTCAGGGGACATTGGGACAGTATTGGCTTTCTGCCTTTTACAATGGGTGGAAGCAAGGAAGGCAGCGGTGGATAGTGGCTTTCAGAGAACCGTGTATTTTATGGAGTCCACCGAAACGAGGGAAACAGGCAAGAGAATGAGCGAAAGCATTTGTGCCCAACTGTATCAAGGTTGCACTACTTTATTTTTTAAATTTATTCTAGCATTACTATTATTTAATGTTTATTTTTGAAAGAGAGCACAAGCTGAGGAGGGACAGAGAGAAGGGGACACAGGATCCAAAGCAGCCTCTGCTCTGTCAGCAGTGAGCCCATTGTTGGGGCTCAAACTCACAAACGGAGAGATCATGATCTGAGCCAAAGTCTGATGCTCAGCTAACTAAGCCACCCAGGAGCCTCATGCACTCCCCATTTTTAATAACTTTTTAACATTTATTTTTGAGAGAGAGAGAGAGAGAGAGAGAGAGAGAGAGACAACACAAGCAGGGGAGGGTCAGAGAGAGAGGGAGACACAGAATCCGAAGCAGGCTCCAGGCTCCCAGCTGTCAGCACAGAGCCCGATGCAGGGCTCAAACCCAGGAACTGTGAGATCATGACCTGAGCTGAAGTCGGATGCTTAACTGACGGAGCCCCCCAGGCGCCCTATGCACTCTGTTTTAATAGGCATTTAGAGAGTGCAGGCATGCCCTGCTCCTGGAACATTCTCATCGTGCCACTCTGCTTTTACAAAAGACCTCCATTAGTACCTGTTTTCGCTAATGGGAAGAAATCCAAAGAGCACTTTCGGGGTGGAAGAGGTGAAAAAACAAAATAGCACTCAGCCTTCACTTCGCAGCAAACCCTTACGGAGGCAGCGACAGTGGCCCCGCCCCGTGCCTTCCCGGGAACTGCACTCGGCATCTCATCAGGTCGCCACAGCTTTGAACCCCGGCTGTGGCCCTCTGTGCTCTCCCTCGATTTATGTTATCTGTATTTATTTTAATGTTTTCTTTATTTTTGAGAGAGCGCATGCAGGGGAGGGGCAGAGAGAGAGGGAGACAGAAGATCCGAAGTGGGGGGCTCTGAGCGGACAGCACGGAGCCCGACCCGGGGCTCGAACCCGTGAACAATGAGATCATGACCTGAGCCGAAGTTGGACGCTTAAGGGACGGAGCCCCCCAGGCGCCCCATGGGTGACATGGAATCTAAAGCAGGTGCCCGGCTCAAAGCCTGATGTGGGGCTCGTACTCATGACCATGAGATCAGGACCTGAGCTAAAATCAAGAATCGGACACTTAACCAACTGGCCTCCCAGGTGCCTCAAATGTTTGAGAGATTTATTTTGAGACAGAGAGAGAACAAGCAGGGGGGGAGCAGCGAGAGAGGGAGCCAGAGAATCCCAAGCAGGCTCCACGCTGCCAGCGCAGAGCCTGATGCAGGGGCTCGGTCTCAGAAACCATGAGATCATGACTTGAGCCACCCAGCCGCCCTGATGTATCTTCTGTGTTCTTGACGCTCCGGCGTTTGTGGTCTCACTGACCCTGAGGACAATGCCCCGCAGAGGCCCTGCCCATTCGCAGGGGGAGTGGGCAGCCGGCCTGCAGGCAGGAGTGTGAGACACAGACCAGCCACCCCTCAGTTTGTACCCCTGCCTTGTCGTGGGCTCCTGCCGTCTGGACACGGTGCTCCGCCTGAAGCCACCCAGGGCCAGGTACTGGCTGCCCAGGGCCACCCTGATCGCCTGCGCCCACCGCCAGGATTGTCCGCACTGTGCAGTCCTGGGGGGGGTTCCCTCGGCTCGCCCCGCCTCCCGTGAAGTCGACCACCTTTCTCTTCACTCTCTTTGCTCCCTCTTGGGCCCTTCCCCGGGGCGCTGCATGGCATGCATGTCCCTTGATTGTAGGACTGTGTGACACCACCTCAGGGCGGTCCCTGCCATGTCTGTGTGTCTGATCATAGCTGAAGAAGACAAATCCTGGGTACTTTGATTTTATTTTATTTATTTTATTTCTTTAATTTTATTTTCTTTTATTTTCTGTTTACTGTATTGCATTTATTTGTTTTGTTTATTTTTAATTTAATTTTTTCATTTATGCATGTGAGAGGGTTTTCTTTTTTTTAATGTTTTTACATTGTAGTACTTGTTTTGCTTGTTGGGGGTGTTTGCTTATTTAATACATTCCGTCAGGGACAGAAATTACATGCTGGTTTGTTTTTTTTTTCTCCAGGAAGTGTGTCTTGGGTTTTTCCCTTATTATTTTCTGTACCTTTTTTATTCTCTTCTTTTTTTGGTGGTGGGGGTGGTTATGTTTAAGTGAAGTTGCTTTTACAACACCAAAGACTTAATCATCCATTTCCTATATAAAAGGTAGCTACTTTTTTGCATGGACCTCAAGCATACTGTAGTATAGAGGTGGAATTTAAGGAAAGGGATTAAGCAGGCTGTGTTTTAGCTTATGGGCAAGTAATAAATTGTATCACTTATCTTGAATGTATCATAGATAAGCTGCTATATAACGATCACCACTTCAGATAGCTGTGAAATTAGGTGATTAACTAGTTGTTACTTAACCTTCTAATTTCTGTATAAGTCTAATTACATGAAATAGAAGTGGGGGTTTTGATTTTTTACTTTGCTTTTCTGTTTGGAGTGTCATTGTAACTACTGTGTAGTGTAAATGATGGAAAATAATTGCATATGTTAAAAAAATAAATTGTGTTATATAAAAAAATAATTTTATTTATTTACTTGTGTATTTTAGTCACTTATTTGTTTTGTTTATTTTCTTTTATTTTAATTTTTATTTAATTTTATTTTTTTGGTATTTTATTTTGATTTATATTGATTTTATTCACTTTATTTTTATTTTTGTTTTATTTCAATTTCTTTTTTTTTAAGTTTATTTATTTTTGAGAGCGAGAGCAAGGTGGGGGACACAGAGAGGGAGGGAGAGAGAGAATCCTAAGTAGGCTCTGTACTTGCCAGCGCAGATCCCGATGCCGGGCTCGATCTTATGAACTGTGAGGTCAGGACCTGAGCCTAACTCAAGAGTCAGGTGCTTAACAGACTGAACCACCCAGGCACCCCTGTTTTAATTTTTTGTTTATCAGGACCTGAGCTGAGATCCAGAGTCGGACATTTAAGGGCGCCTGGGTAGCTTAGTCGATTGAGCGCCGACTGGCTCAGGTCCTGATCTAGTTTGTGAGTTCAAGCCCCACATCAGCCTCGCTGCTGTGAGCACAGAGCCGCTTCAGATCCTCCGGCCCCCTCTCTCTGTCCCTCCCCCACTTGCACTCTCTCAACAATAAAACATTAAAGAAAAAGTCAGTTGCTTAACCAACCAAGCCGCCCAGGTGCCCCTTTCCTGGGTACGTTTTAAAAACGGTGGCAAAGTCCTTGTAGCTAGAGCACTTACAGAGCACTTCATAGGCATGAGGCCAAAGGGAGCGAGGGAGGCTTTGGGGGAAGAATGTGCACGAACCGCGGGGGTGCTGGATGGGGGTGGTGACGGTGACCCCGACATCAGCTCCGAGTGGTGCTGGAGGGAGGTCAGGGCTGAGGCCCCTAGGGCTGGCCTGGGACTGCGCAGATAGAAAGGGAGCGGCAGAGGCTGAAGAACATTAGTGATAGGAAATTAAGAGGATCTGGCACCTTTTGGGTGTTGCAAGTTAGTGACTTCGCATCTCGAAATGGTTTGTAAGGAGACTGTTTCTGCTCGAAAAGCCACCTTACGGCTTCACTCAGTGACTTCCCGAGTGGCAGCTGAAAAATCCTTATTGCTTAGCACACAGTCCAACTAAGCGTCTGTCCCTGATGAAGCCAGAACTCCTGGGTAGAGAATGAGGAGAGATTTCCGGAGTCAAGATGTGGTGGAGTGAATATTTCCTCCTGCTCCACATTTCCAAAAGTACATTTGGTACCCAGGAGGTAGTGGTTACGTGGTGTGATGTGAAGTATGTTTTCATATTTTTTATACAGTTGGGAAGTGATGGGTTAGCTCCCACTGAAGTATTTCATTTACTGCAGGACTTGTCAGAACCTTTACTAGTTTACTGAGACTCCATCAATGGAGAATATAGCATTCAGTGTTTCCTTAGTTGTCCACGGGACTCTTTTCTTCAGTGTCTTACGAGTCTGTGCAGGGAACACATTTTGAGAATTGCCACTGCAACCTAATGAGCTCGTGTATAATGCTGATGACAATCAGGATTTTTGTGGGTGGTGTTGATTGTTCCCCTGAAGCTCATAAGTAGAACAATGCACAATTTTTAGACGGTTTGCCAGGGTTCTGTTTTGCGGTAGTCTGTTGATGTAAAAAATAAAATAAAAAGAGAGATGACTTGTACCCAGATGTCCCCTACACAGTACTTGTCATCCTGCCGAGTGACTCATCCCCTGAAAATGGTAGCGTTCATTGTCTTGATAATGGATGATGTTCTGTCTTTCATTTGCAAAGATGAGGCCAAAAATACCAGGCTTCCTAAAAATGGCATCACCCGCTTGCCCACCTCCCTTCCGGGAAGATTACCTTCCATTGGTCAGTCTTCAGTGCTCTGGTGAAATGCTTCTGGAAGTCCCAGAGGACTGGAAAATTGGGCCAAGTGACCTTCCTTGCTCCTTCCAACTCCGTATCGATGAGTCTTTCAGTAAAACGTGTTCTAGAATTTTCCTAAATCCTTTTGATCATTATAAATAAGTTTTATGGCCCCAATTTAAAAAATGTTTTAATGTTTATTTATGAGACAGACAGAGCATGAGCAGGGGAGGGGCAGAGAGAGAGGGAGACACAGAATCAGAAGCAGCTCCAGGCTCCGAGCTGTCAGCACAGAGCCCGATGCAGGGCTCAAACTCACGGACTGCGAGATCACGACCTGAGCCGAAGGTGGACCCTCAAGGGACTGAGCCGCCCAGGTGTCCCTGGCCCCCATTTTTTAAGAGTAGGCTCGAGCGGAATTCATCTCCAGCACAAGAGACACTCCTCCAGGGGACCGGGGTTTGCTCCTTTCTTATCAGCCGTGTGCAGACTGTGTTTCTTACCAGTTATTCTAGTTTTCATGTAGTAGATGTGTGCGTAATTGCTCTAGCTAGCTGTCCAGATGCCCTGAAACTCACCCAGTAAGCCCCTCCCCTCCCCCAACCCCTCCCGCAACCCTTTGTTTGTTCTCTGTATTTAAGAGTCTCTCTCTCGTTCTTTTAAGCAAAAAGTAGTGAAAAGTTTAAAGAAAGTGTTCATATACACAAACTTTATATATCTGTATAATTAATAGCATGATATGTGTATTTTGTGTTTATATTATATATACATTGTATGTATAGTACATATATATGATTTTTATATAGTATATGATATATAGGGTGTATGTGTGTGTATTATTAAGTAGAATATAGAGAATCAGTGGACATAATTATTTTTGTTTTTAGTCTTGTGGGATTGTGGTAATCATTGATACAAGAATATGTTTAGTATTTAATGCTTGGTTTTTGTTATTTTGTTACATTATCTGTTATTTGATCCATAGATTACCTGTATTCTTATATGTTCTGAAACATTAAGAGAGCCATGAGCCTACTACACAAACTTAGAACCAAATCATGACCTGGACTGCTGGGTGGCTCAGTCAGTTAAGCATCCGACCTTGGCTCAGGTCATCATCTCATGGTTCGTGAGTTCATGCCCCACATCGGGCTCTGTGCTGACAGCTGGGAGCCTGGAGCCTGCTTCGGATTCTGTGTCTCCCTCTCTCTCTGCCCCTGCCCCGCTTGGGCTCTGTCTCTCTTCTTCTCTGTGTCTCTCAAAAATAAAAATAAACATTAAAAAAAAAAACAACAGAACCAAATCACTATCAGTTAAGCCACTGTGTACCCTCCATGTCAGACCTCCCTTGGCTTCCCGGAGAGAACCGCTCTCTGAATTTTGTGGTGGAGTCCTGCCTTCTTCTCGCTTCATGACATCTGTATTTATCCACTAACAGTATGTTGTTTAGTGATGTTTGGTTTTGAGCTTTATGCAAATGGTATGATTTAAATGATCTTTCTGTTACTTATTTCCTCCATTCCACATCGTACTTCCAAGAATCATCCCTCATTGTTTTGGGTAAATTTTATTTCACTACTTATTACTGTGTGATATGTCATTATGTGGCTATCTCCCGGCATCTTTAATTCTCTCTTCCTTTGAGTGTTAATTTTAAGTCCAGTTAGTTAACACACAGCGTTATGTTGATTTCGGGTGTAGAGTTGATTGCTTCAACGTGTTTGCACATCACGTGGTGCCCGTCTCCATAAGCACACTCCTAAATCCCCTCCGCCTCTTTAACCTCCCCTCCCACCTTCCCTCTGGGAACCATCAGTTTGTTCTTTTTTGGGGGTGGGTAATTTTTTTAAATTAATAATTTGTTTTTAAATTTACATCCAAGTTAGTTAGCATAGAATGCAACAATGATTTCAGAAGTGGATTCCTTACTGTGCCTCACCCAGTAAGCCCCTCCCCCTCCCCCAACCCCTCCCGCAACCCTTTGTTTGTTCTCTGTATTTAAGAGTCTCTCCTGTTTTGTCCCCCTCCCTGTTTCTATATTAGTTTTGCTTCCCTTCCCTTACGCTCATCTGTTTTGTATCTTAAAGTCCTTATATGAGTGAAGTCATATGATATTTGTCTTTCTCCAACTGACTAATTTTGCTTAGCATAATACCTTCCAGTTCCATCCACCTGGTTGCAAATGGCAAGATTTCATTCTTTTTGATTGCTGAGTAGTACTCCAGTGTGTGTGTGTGTGTGTGTGTGTGTGTGTGTGTGTGTGTGTACTGTGGGTGGGATATATATGCACACACACACCACAGCTTCTTTATCCATTCTCTGTCGATGGACATTTGGGTTCTTTACGTACTTTGGCTATTGTTGATAGTACTACTGTAAACATTGAGGTGCCTGTGCCTCTTCGAAACAGCACACCTGTGTCCCTTGGATAAATACCTAGTAGTATAACTGCTGAATCGTAGGGTAGTTCTATTTTTAATTTTTTGAGGAACCTCCATATCGTTTTCCGGAGTGGCTATACCAGTTTGCATTTCCAAGTTTGTTCTCTTTCATTAGGAGTCTACTTCTTGATTTCTCTCTTTTCTCCCTTTGCTCATTTGTTTTGTTTCTTAAATTCCACGTAGGAGAGAAATCACATGTCTTTCTCTGACCAACTTATTTCGCTTAGTGTCTACTCTCTAGCTTTATCCATGTCGTTGCAAATGACATGATTCAATATTTTCTATGGCTGAATAGTATTCCACACTATGGCTTAAAAAGAATTATTTAAAAATCTATATTTATTTTTGAGAAAGAGAGAGAGAGGGAGACACAGATTCCGAAGCAGCTCCAGGCTCCGAGCTGTCAGCACAGAGCCCGACGTGGGGCTTGAACTCATGGACCGCGAGATCATGCCCTGAGCCGAAGTCGGACGCTCACCCAACTGAGCCCCCCAGCCGTCCCGTACTACGACTTCCTTATGCGGTCATCAGTTGGTGGACCCTTGGGCTGCTTCCGTAGCATGGCTGTTATAAATATGCTGCTCTAAACATAGGGGGGCATGTTCCCCTTTGAATTAGTAGTCGTGTGTCCCTTGAAACCCAGTAGTGAGATTGCTGGATCATAACGTAATTCTATTTGTGGCTTTTCGAGGGCCCTCCTTACCGTTATCAACGGGGCTGCACCGTTTTGCATTCCTACCCGCAGTGCACACCCTCGCCGACACCTGTTGTTTCTTGTGTGGTTGACTTTAGCCATTCTGACTGGTGGGAGGTGGTGTCTCACTGTAGTTTTGATTTGCATTTTCCCTGATGATGAGTGATCATGAACATCTTTCCGTATGTCTCTTGGCCATCTGGATGTGTTTGGAGAACTGTCTGTTGATGCCTTCTGCCCATTTTTAATTGGGATTATTTGCTGTTTGGGTGTTGAGTTTTATGAATTCCTTGTATTTTTTGCATACTAACTCTTTATCAGACATGTCATTTGCAAATATATTCTCCCATTCCATAAGTTGCCTTTTAGTTTTGTTGATTGTTTTTCTTCTCTGTGTAGAAGATTTTTTATTAAGTCCCAGTAGCTTATTTTTGTTTTTGTGTCCCTTGCCTCAGGATTTTTTTTTAAATAGTTTATTGTCAAATTGGTTTCCATATAACACCCAGTGCTTCTCCCCACAAGTGCCCCCCACCATGACCATCACCCCCTTCCTTCCATCCCCCTCCCCCTTCAGTCCATGGTTCGTTCTCAGTATTCAATAGTCTCTCATGATCTGTGTCCCTAAGTCTCCCCAGCTCTCTTTCCCCCTTCCTCTCCCCATGGTCCTCTGTTAGGTCTCTCCTGTTAGGCCTATGAGTGCAAACATATGGTATCTGTCCTTCTCTGCCTGACTTATTTCGCTTAGCATGACACTCTCGAGGTCCATCCATGTTGCTACAAATGGCCATATTTCATTCTTCCTCATTGCCATATAATACTCCATTGTATATATAAACCACATCTTCTTGATCCACTCCTCAGGTGATGGACATTTAGGCTCTTTCCATAATTTGACTATTGTTGACAGTGCTGCTATGAACATTGGGGTGCATGTGCCCCTATGCATCAGCACTTCTGTATCCTTTGGGTAATTTTCTTTTAAGTTTATTTTGAGAGAGAGAGTGCACCTGAGTGGGGGAGGGGCAGAGAGAGAGGAAGGTGAGAGAGAGAGAATGCGAAGCAGTCTCAGTGCTGTCAGCGCAGAGCCTGACATAGGGCTCGAGCCCACAAACCATAAGATCATGACCAGAGCCAAAATCAAGAGTTGGATGCTTAACCAGCTGAGTCACCCAGACACCTTGCTGTTGGTGTTTTGATAGGGATTGTGTTAAATGTGAGATTGTTTTGGGTAGTATAGACATTTAAGCAATATTTGTTCTCCCAATCCATGAGCATGGAATATCTTTCCATTTCTTTGTGTCGCCTTCAGTTTCTTTTATCAGTTTCTTTTTTATGGTTTTCAGAGTACATGTGTTTCACCATTTTGGTTATGTTTATTCCTAGGTATCTTATTATTATTGGTGGATCTAAAAGATTCTCTTTGATAGATTGTTTTTTGTCTCCTTTTTAAAAATTTTACCAAAATTTCACAAAACCAAAAAACTGCCAGGGATGTTTTATAAATGTCTCCTGGTAAAGGTGCAGGGGTTTCTGTAGGATACTGTTTGTTCTTGAATGTAGGTTTCAGCTCATTAGTGGTGATGGAATCGACTTAGTGAGCATCACAGAGAGTATTAGAGTGCATCAGACCCGGAGTAAATATTCTGTTTTGTTCTGTTAAAAGATGTCTGGGTACTGAGTTTCAGTCTTGAATGTACAAGATAATGACACAGGTTTTCTACAATTCTTTTTAGCAATTTAGACTTACAGTAGTGCTTTGTAAAGATTCCCGTCACTCCCTGTCTTCACTATTTGGAATCATCAGACAGGCATGTCATCAGGCTGGTAGAGAATGGTATCTCTTAGTAGGTTTCATTTGTATATTCCTGCTTCCTAATGAGGTGGGCCACATTTTTATATGTTTGTTAATCATTAGAATTTTCTTGTTTAAGAAGTGCTGGTCTTCAGACTGTTGTTCTGTAGAGTTGATCAATTTTTTTTTTTTTACTCACTTTTTGGAGTTCCTGATAAACCTGGATTTTAATCCTTTGACAGTCACATACTTTTTTAATGTTATATCTTTCTCCATTTCCTGATTTTCTTTTCAGGTAGTTTTTTCTCAACTACTGTAGCAACTTAATTTTTTTGTGAGTATATTTATTATTATTCTTTTCTATTATGGTTAACCCCCCCCCCTTTTTTTTTCTTCTCTGTGGCACCTGGGTGGCTCAGTTGGTTTAGCATCTGATTCTTGATTTCAGCTCAGGTCATGGCCGCAGGGTCGTGCAATTGAGCCCCATGTCGGGCTACATGCTGAGCATGGAGCCTGCTTAAGATTCTCTCTCTCTTTGCCTCTCTCACTCTCTCTCTCTCTCTCTCTCCCTGTGTCCTCTCCCCTGCTGGCACTCTCCTCTAAAATTAAAAAAAAAAAAAGTGCTAGGCTTCAGCCTATTTTTCTGTAGAGTTGATTCTCCTTTTTCATTGACTTTTGCGAGTTCCTGATATAATCTGAATTTTAATCCCATATATGTATATATATATATATATATATATATATATACACACCAACACACGTAATTTATATATATATATATACACACATATGTACATACATATATCTTTCTCCATTTTCTGACTTTCTTTTTAGATATTTTTCTCATCTACTGTAACAAGTTAGTTTTCATGTAAATATATTTATTATTCTTTTCTTTTATGGCTGATCTTTTTTTCTCAAAGTGTCACTCCAACGTCAGAAATATGAGATAGGACATACGTATTTTCCCAGAAGTTTTAATGTCTTGCCTTTTAAGTTTAAGTCTTTAATTCATTGGGACTTGGAGTTTATGCATAGTGTTAGGTAGAACTCTCTTTTCTTCTTTTCTCTTTTCTTTCTTTCTTTTTCTTTTTTTTCTTTTGGAAACGCAGCTGACCTAGCACGACGTATTGAATCCCAGCCCTTTCCTGCAATCTGGGACGACACCTCTGTCTGTCGTTTTCTGTGGGCAAGTCTCTTCCCCAGCACTCTCCTGTTCTCGTGTTCAGTGTGAACGCTGATGGAATATGCTCTCAATTACTCTGACTTGAGTAAGTGTCAGCGTCCGGAAGTGAAGCCCGTCCAGCTTCTTCCTACAGATGTTTGTGTGTTTTCCTTCCATCTCTGCATAAGATGTAAGAACTCCAGATATGTTTTAGATTTGGCTCATTAACTTAGTTGTAAGTTAATATTAAAACTTTTTTATTGAACTTGCCTTGGTATAAAAAGAACTGGTATCTTTACAGAGTTAAGTCTCTCCATAAATAAAGCATATCTGTCCATTTGTCTTTGTCTTTTTAAAAAATTTTTAAAATGTTTTATTTATTTTTGAGAGAGAGAGAGAGAGAGAGAGACAGACAGACAGACAGACAGACAGACAGAATCTGAAGCAGGCTCCAGGCTCTGAGCTGTCAGCACAGACCCCGACGCGGGGCTTAAACCCATGAACGCAAGATCATAACCTGAGCCGAAGCTGGATGCTTAACCGACTGAGCCACCCAGGCTCCCCTCAATTTGTCTTTGTCAAAGTCTTTTACTCATTCTTTCTTTTTAAGATACTGCTAATCTCTTATTAAATGTATTCTATTTTTTTCTATGTTAAATAATTTTTAAAATTAGTTTTTCTTAGTACTTGCTGCCTATATTGATCCTGTTATATTGCTCTTATATCCAGTTATCATTATTTTAAATAACTTTTCTTAATAATTTTTCTAACAATTTATTTTTGAGAGGCAGAGACAAAGCACAAGCTGGGGAGGGGCAGAGAGAGAGGGAGACACAGAATCCGAAGCAGCTCCAGGCTGAGCTGTCAGCACAGAGCCCAACGCCGGGCTTGAACCCACAAAGTATGAGATCATGACCTGAGCTGAAGTCGGCCGCCAAACCTACTGAGCCACCCCAATTACTTTAAATAACTTCTGTAGGTTATATCAGTTTAGGTTCTTTCTCTTTGGTTTTTAAATCTTCTCTCTCAGTTGCTTACTAATAAGCTGAGTAGAAAGTGATAGTAAGCGTTGTGGTCTTATTCCTGACTTTAAAGGGAATATTTTTAACATGTTCCCATTAAGAACAATGTTTTATAGGTATGTTTAAAAATACAAACATAAGGGTTTTCCTTAATTTAAAAATTTTTTTTTTCATGAATAGGCATTGAATCTTATTAAATATTTTGTCTTCATTGTTGGAGATAGTTATGGTTTATCTTTTAACCTGTCAGTGTGATGGATTACACTTGCAGATTTCAAAAACATTTTTTATGTCTTTATTTTACATTGAGAGACAGAGACAGAGCACGAGCAGGGTAGAGGCAGAGAGAAAGGGAAACACAGAATCTGAAGACAGGCTCCAGGCCCTGAGCTGTCAGCACAGAGCCCGATGCGGGGCTCGAACCCATGAACTGTGAGATCATGACCTGGGCCGAAGTCCGACGCTCAACTGACTGAGCCACGCAAGTGCCCCAGTTAATTACTACTTTAATGTTTTCTAAATGTTTATAGGGCTATTCAGGCATCTTACTTATTCTATTTTTTAATGTTTATTGTTTTTGAGAGAGAGAGAAAGAGAGCGAGTGGGCGCGAGAGCGAGCAGGAGAGGGGCAGAGAGAGAGGGAGACACAGAATCCGAAGCAGGCCCCAGGCTCCGAGCTGTC
>NC_043716.1:6317542-6321242 GCF_006229205.1 Suricata suricatta
GTCATTTACTCTTTTCATCTCTATGGTATCACCGTTTATATCCCACTTTCATTTCCTGGGATTGTTTTTCTGTTCCCTCTCTCAGTTTATTTTTCCTGGATAAATCTTACAAAGATTGCTAATTTGCTAATCTTTTCACAGAATCAACTTTTGACTTGGTCAATTCTATTGTCTGATTGTATTCTATTCTATTAATTTCTTCCCTTTGTGGTTTTCTTCCTTCTCATTTCTTAAAGTTCATTTGGTTTAAACTTCTCAAGCATTTTCAGCTTTTTTTCTAATATAAGAATTTGAGTTGCTGGATTTTTTGGGGGGGTATTTTTTTTAAGTTTATTTATTTATTTATTTAGAGAGAGAGAGAGTGCACATATGCACACAGAGGGGGTCAGAGATTGAGGGGAGAGGGGAGACGGGGAGAATCCCAACTGGGTTGATGGCTGTCAGCACAGAGCAGGACGTGAGGCTTGATCTCACAACCCGTGAGATCGTGATCTGAGCCGAAATCAAGAGTTGGACGCTTACCTGACGGAGCCATTCCGGCATCCCAAGTTTCCGTATTTCTTTTTAAAGTATCATTTGGCTGACAAGTTTGGTATGCGGTATTTTAATTGGTTTTCAGTTCTAAATATTTAAAAATTCTAACAGCTTCTTTTTGACCTGTGAGCTATTTAGGATTGTTTTGAAGTTTCCAAATCTTCTTATCTTGTTGTTTTTTAAGTTTAACTTTCTAGTTAACGACTTCAACCTAAATTGCACTGGGGTCAGAAAACATCATCCGCAAGGCATCTGTCCTTTGGGGTTGATGGAGAAGCACTTTATAGACCAGTGAATGCTTAATTTTTGGAAATGAATCCTTGTGTGCCTGAGAAGAATTTATATTCTATAGTGATGTGATTCAGGGTTCCACAAATGTCTGTCAGATCAATCCTGTTGACTTCGGTTTTTCAAATCCTGGGTGTCTTACTATTTTTCTGCTTTCCCTCATTAGTTGAAAGGGAAATGCTGACATTTCAATTACGGTGCGTTTTTTTAGGGCTTCCCTGAAGTTCTGTCAGTTGTGATTTATATACTTTGTGACTCTAAACAGGCGCATCCAAGTTTAGAATTCTCAGAGCCTCTAAATGAGGTAGACTTCTGCCCTTTTATTGGGCTCCTCTCTCCCTTGTAATGTCGTTTTTTGGATTTTTGTGGGTTTTTTCCCCCCTCAAAGTCTATTTTGGCCAACATTAATATAATATTAATTAGAAATAGTCTGGTCTGTTTTTCTTCCTTGTTTTTCTCTTTAATCTTCCTGATTCTTTATGTTTGAGATACAGTTCTTAGTTTTTAAAAATCTAGCTCTCTGCAAATTCTATTTATTATTTTTTAAATTATTTTTAAGCTGAACATGTTGAGTTTTTAACTGGCATATTTAGTCCTTTCTTAAAAATGTTTATTTTGAGAGAGAGAGACAAAAAGAGTGCATGTCAGGGAAGGGCAGAGAGAGGGATGGGAGGAGAGAGAGAGAGAGCGAGAGAGAGTGCGCATGTGCACACATGCAGACACAGGCACAGGAGGGACAGAGAGAAGGACAGAGGATCCAAAGGGGGCTCTGCAAAGACAGCTCAGTGCGGGACCCTCAGAAACCCCAAGATCCTGACCTGAAGGTCGGACGCTCAAATGACTGAGCCACCCGGATGCCCCTTGTCTATTTTCATTCATAATATATTGGAACTGGTATCTACCATTTTCATTTGTGCCTTCTTGTTTTTCTTTTCCTTTTTTATTCTTTTTTCTTTTTTTTCTATACTGCTTCCCGTACTGCCTTTGACTCTTGGAGTTTTTACTGTGGATTGTTATGATTTCGTTTTTGTATTTTGATGACTTTTGCCTCCCTTAGTGTGAAAGATACATACTCAATTTCTACTCTTTAGTGCTGCCCTTCCAACATTTATCATGTTTCAGCTAACAAAATCTTAATAATTACTTTATCTCTTCTAACAATGAATACTAGGAGCTTAGAATACTTAAAAAAAATTTTTTTAATGTTTATTTATTTTTGAGACAGAGACAGAGCATAAGCCAGGGAGGGGCAGAGAGAGAGGGAGACACAGAATTGGAAGCAGGCTCCAGGCTCTGAGCTGTCAGGACAGAGCCCGACGTGGGGCTCAAACCCACAAACTGTGAGATCATGACCTGAACTGTAGGTGGAAGCTCAACCGACTGAGCCCCCAGGCGCCCCAGAAGCTGAGAACACTTAACTCCTCTCCCTCATCCACCTCACCCTCCCTCCCTGACTTCTAGTAGTGTCTGTTATCTCAATTTTCTTTTAAAAAATTATTTTTTTTTTTACCTTAAAATTTGCACAAAGCCTGGGGCACCTGGGTGGCTTGCTCGGCTGGGCATCTGACTTCGGCTCAGGTCATGATCTCATGGTTCCTGGGTTCGAGCCCCGCTTCAGGCTCTGTGCTGACAGCTAGCTCAGAGGCCTGGAGCCTGTCTTCGGATTCTGTGTTCCCCTCTCTCCTGACCCTCCCCTGATCACACGGTCTCTCTCTGTCAAAAATAAATAAACATTTAAAATTTTTTTTTAAATTTGCACAAAGCAAACCTCACATTTTCTGTACGGTTCTTTGAGTTTTAACACACATGGATTTGTGTGACCACCGGCACAAACAGGATACAGGACTGCCCTTCACCTTAAAAAATGCCGTTTGGGGGGCACCACTGTGTCTCCCTCGGTTGAGCGTCTGACTCTTGATTTCAGCCCAGGGTATGATCTCAGGGTTGTGGGATCAAGTTCTGCTCCTGCTTAAGATTCAGAGATTCATTCTCTCTAGCCGCCCGCCCACCCCGACCCCGTGGCCATCTCACCTGCTCGCATGCTTCAAGATTTTTGGCATTTTCTACATGGGCGATAATGTCATCTGTAAATAGGGATATTTTGATTTGTTCCTTTCGGATCTCTTTGCTTTATGTTTACTTTTCTGACCTTACTGCACTGACTCAAACTTGTGGCCCCACGTTGAATGAGTGTCAAGTGCAGACACTCTGGCCTTGGTCTTTGTCTTGGGAAGTGAAACATCTAATCTTTCACCATTAACGATTATGTTAACTGGAGGATTTTTTTGTTTGTTTCACACACCTTATTTAAGATGAGGACGTTCCCTTCTATTTCTAGTTTTCTGAGATTCTGCACCAAGAATGGGGTCTGAATTGAATTGTTGCGTGCTCTTTCTACATCGATTGATATGATCAAGTGTTTCTTCTTCAGTCTGTATTTAATATGATAGATTACCCTGATAGGTTTTCAAATCCCTGGAACAAACCCAATGTGGTCATGGTAAATAATTATTTTTATATATTATTGAATTCTGTTTGATAAACTTTTGTTAAGGATGTGTACATTTATATTCATGAGGAATGGTAGTCTATAGTTATTTTTTATTTTTATTTGTTTTTACTGTTCTTTGTCTGGTTTTGGTATCAAAAGAATGAACTGGGAAGTGTTCCCTCCTCTTCTGTATTCTGTAAGACATTGTGTAGAATTGGTGTTAATTCTTTTTTAAACATTTGGTAGAATTATCTTGTGAAGACTTTGGATCTAAAGATTTTGCCGGGTGGTGGGTGCTTAATCGTAGCAGTTTAAATTCCTACTAGTTACGGACTATTAAAATTGTCTATTCCTATTGAGTGTATTGCAGTAACTTTTTTTTTTTTT
>NC_043716.1:6321342-6322365 GCF_006229205.1 Suricata suricatta
TTGTTTGATTGATTATTCTACCTTTGGTCTGTTGTTTAGACTGGGAAAGTTCTCTTGAGCTTTTTTCCAGTTCATGGATTTTTCCTCTGCTTCTTCCATTCTATAGTTGCACCCATCCATCAGGATTGTGTGTGTGTGTGTGTGTGTGTGTGTTCATTTTTGAGAGAGACGGAGAAAGAGAGAGGGAGACACAGAACTGGAAGCAGGCTCCAGGTTCTGAGCTGTCAGCCAGCACAGAGCTTGAAACAGGGCTGGAACCCATGAACCATGAGATCATGACCTGAGCCGAAGTTGGACCCCTCCCCCCAACCAACTGAGCCGCCAGGCATCCCCCATCCACCAGGATTTTTAAACCTAGATTATTCCAGTTTCCAACTTAAAATTTTTCTTTTTGTTCTTTTTTATATCTTTCTTCTGTTCCGAGACTTTGTATTATTTTTTTATTCATTTCATGGACGTTCATAAATGCTCATCAAAGCATTTTTGCAGTGAATGCTTTAAAGTCTTTGTCAGAGAATTCAAACATCTCCATCATTCTGTCGTTGGCATTTATTGCCTTCATTCAATTTGACATCTTTCTGGTTCTTGATAGAATAAGTAATTTTTACTGATTCTCAAGTATTGTGTTAGAGGATGAGATTCTGGGTTTTATTAAACTTTCTCTTTTAGCTGATGTCCTCTGATATCATTCCAACAGGGGAAGGGAGCATTCTGCTTTGTTCCTGCCAGGGGAAATGGCAAAGTCCTGGCTCCCCACTTGGCCGTCCCTGGCTCCCGCACCCCCATGGGGGTGACGCCCGTCCTTACTGCCGGGTGAGAGCGGATACCTCCCTGTCTGGGGGTGGCTCATTATTGCTCCCAACAAGGCTTCCATTGATGCCCTCCAGAGACGGTGAAAGTCTGGACTCCCCTGGGCCTCCTGTTAACAGCAGGTTCCCAGGGAAGGAGACGGATGCGTTGTCACCTACGCTGAAGGTGGTTGTGTGGACCGCTCATATGGTTTCCACTATTGGCCCAGCGGTG
>NC_043716.1:6322465-6325241 GCF_006229205.1 Suricata suricatta
TACCTCCCTGTCTGGGGGTGGCTCATTATTGCTCCCAACAAGGCTTCCATTGATGCCCTCCAGAGACGGTGAAAGTCTGGACTCCCCTGGGCCTCCTGTTAACAGCAGGTTCCCAGGGAAGGAGACGGATGCGTTGTCACCTACGCTGAAGGTGGTTGTGTGGACCGCTCATATGGTTTCCACTATTGGCCCAGCGGTGACAAGGGTCCCCGCTCCACCCAAATGTGTTTGATGCTACACTGGCAAGAGGAAGAGAGAGGATTGGGTGCTTTGTTATAGCCTGGCAAGGGAGAAAGGCTAGGTGCCCTTCCCAGTGTTGGCTGGTGGGGGGGGGGGGGGTGCCGGACAAGTTTTTTTCTTCGGTAGCATTTGACTGGAGCGAGCCGTCATTATCTACGAACACTTCCTATCTTGCTAGGCTGCCGCTCTCCTGGTCCTGTGGCTCTGTGGCTCCAGCGCCCTGGTTTTTGTTGGACTTGTTTAGTCTACACTCACTGGTCTTTTGGCTCACAGCTTCTAAAGCTCTGTGTGTGTGGCGATGAGAAGGAATGAAATCTGGCCATTCATGGCAACCTGGAAGGACCTCGAGGATGCCATGCTAAGCGAAATAAGTCAGGCAGAAAAGGACAGATACCATATGTTTGCACTCATAGGTCTAACAGGAGAGACCTGGCAGGGGACCATAGGGGAGGGGAAGGGGGAAGAGTTCAGAAGAGGGAGGGAGGCAAGTCATGAGAGACTCTTGAATACTGAGAACAAACTGAGGGCTGAAGCAGGAGGGGGAAAGGGGAAGGTGGTGATGGGCATGGAGGAGGGCATTTGTGGGGAAGAGCACTGGGTGTTCTATGGAAACCAACCTGACAATAAACTATAAAAAAATAAAAAAACATTAAAAATGATACCAATAAAAAATAAAGCTCCGTGTGGGAATATATGAAGCAGAAATCCCCTATTTCACCCCATGCCATTTGTTGGGTCTGGCGGTCACTAGCCAGTCTGTCTACCTTCTGTCCATCTTGCAAAGTCTTCTGTTTTATTCTTAAAGCCCCGGGTTTGCTTCAGTTAGTACGGGGAAACAGGTGAGATGCGTTCCCTCCGTCTTCCCGGAAGTGGCAGTCCTCACACTAGTATCTCAGTGTATCGTTAGTTCTTCACTATTTCACACACAGGTCACCGTCTTTGACAATTCTGGCCATTGAGGTCTTCCTCTGTACCTTTAGTGTTGATGGTCTGTTTTCATGTGAATTTGCAGTTCGTATGTGTGAGTGTGAGAAGGAGAGAGTGACCCCCAGAGGGACAGATGACAGACCGAGAACACGCCCGTGGGGGAGAAATCATTGACCGATCCTTACCTCTGAGAGTCGCCGGACAATAAATTAGGAACGCTTTGCGCCAAAGACGATTCGCAGTCCCCCCTCATGTGACGCACGGGCTGCTAAGAAAGAAGTCAGGGCTGTTTCAACCCGTGTCCAGGTTCTTTCTCCAAATGTGTTAATCTCGGGTTTGAGTCCCCCCCACCCCCCCGACTTTCTGGCAGGGGGTGCCTAACGCTTGATGGCCAGATCTGAATGGTGGCATTTGCGTTTATCACTAGGGATCCACGTTTTCTCCTCGTTTGCTGCTTATGGATCCGTGGTCACATTTCTGTTACTTTCATTTGCTTCTTTGGGGGAGGCCGTGGGGTACAGCGTGGGGAATGTGTTTAATTCTGTTCCTTAAAAAAAAGAAAATGTCTGGAAGAACAGAAATGGTTTTGCCGTTCTTCACGCAGGTCCTGACTTTAATAGAAGACTCTTCAGCGGATCTTCTTGGCCAGAGTATTTAAGGTTCCCAGTAAATGCCAGTATCGTCTGGGTTTTCTCTTGCTAGAAACGTCTGCTACTAATGTGTGATTTTCTAGTCTCACTGTGAGCAGAGAGAGTGGGGAATAACCAGAGACTGTGTTCTTAATTTTATTTTATTTATTTATTTATTTATTTTTACTGATCTTTTTCTTAATTTTCTCTTTAGGGCAGAAAAGACTGAAGTTCTGAGCGAAGACCTTCTTCAGGTAAGGTTGTCTGGGCCCCTAGCACATCGACACAACATCCTCCCCTTAAAAACAGGGTCATTCCCTCCCAGTGCCGATTCCACAGCTCACACTGCCCCTCATGCAGTCTGTCTAGACATGGCTTCTTTCCCTTTATGATATTACTTCGTTTTTAACGTTTATTTAGTTCTTCTTTCTTTCTTTCTTTCCTTTTTTTTTTTTTTTTTTTTTTTTGAGAGAGAGAGGGACAGAGTGTGAACAGGGGAGGGGCAGGAAGAGAGGGAGACACAGAATCTGAAACAGGCTCCAGGCTTCGAGCTGTCAGTCCAGAGCCTGACACGGGGCTCGAATCCACGAACTGTGAGATCACAACCTGAGCCTAAGTCAGAAACTTAAGCGACTGAGCTACCCAGGTGCCCCTATGATATTACTTTTCTTTTTTAAAGTTTATTTATTTTGGGGAGATAGAGTGCAAGCAGGGAAGGGGCAGAGAGAGAGGGAGACACAGAATCTGAAGCAGGCTCCAAGCTCTGAGCTGTAGCACAGACCCCGATGCAGGGCTCGAACTCAGAACTACGAGATCATGACCTGAGCTGAAGTTGGACGCTTAACTGACTGAGCCCCCAGGCGCCCCCTGATGGTACTTTAAAAACCAGTTTAGGTAAGAGTTTCCAGGAGGCCTGGCTGTTGTTTCACTGCGGGGTCAGCAGAATCTTTTCGTCTGTGGTTGCCCCCCCCCCCCCCCCC
>NC_043716.1:6325341-6350375 GCF_006229205.1 Suricata suricatta
ATGCCCGCACCACCCCGGCAGCTTAAACCTTGCCATCGGAGGACGGGGGTCCTGCTCCTGGGGCCGTGTTTGGTGCGGCCGTGCCTCTACGGCCACTTCTGTGTCTGAGAGTCAACGTGTGCTATGTTTCTGCTGTGCGGCGACCCCTTTCCCTCTCTTCCTGTCCTTGAACCCTGCCTGCAGCAGCATCTCCCAGCCTCGGCAGGCAAGGCCCCGGGCCCTCCATTCCTTTCTCTGTTGTCCGCAGACGGAAAAACCAGGGAGTGCCTGGGATCCACGATTAGGGAAGCACCGACCTCCGTCTTCTCTCTGCTTCTGCTCGCTCCCTGGCTCCCTGTGCCCCCGGAGTCGCTGAAGATCTCACGGAAAAAATCCTGTAGTTTTACGGGTTGTGGGTACCTGTAAAGACCCTCATGTAAATTATTCTCTATAATGAAACCTTTATTTTATTTATTTATTTTTATTTATTTATTTAAAATGTTTGTTAATTTTTGAGAGAGAGAGACACAGAATACAAGTGGGGGAGAGGCGCAGAGAGGGAGAGACACAGAATTTGAAGACAGGCTCAAGGCTCTGAGCTGTCAGCAAAGAGCCCGACACAGGGCTCGAACTCGTGAACCATGAGATCATGACCTGAGCCGAAGTCAGACGCTCAACCGACTGAGCCACCCAGGCGCCCCTATTTATTTACTTTTAAAGTTCATTGATTTATTTTGCGAGAGACAGAGATCCTGCAAGTGGGGAAGGGGTGGAGAGAGAGAGGGAGAGAGAGAGAGAGCGCGAGCGCGAGAGGATCCCATGCTGTCAGCACAGAGCCCTACCTGGGGCTCAAACTCATGAAACAGTGAGATCATGACCTGAGCTGAAACCAAGAGTCAGAGGCTTAACTGGACTGAGTCACCCAGGCTCCCTGTCCCTGTAAGGGAAGGTTAATGAAAGGTTAATAAAGGTCAATGAAACCTTTAAAGTGAGCATCACAAATGCAGGCATCCTAATGTCTCTGTGCATGACCTACGTTAGTAATAAGAGGCATTGCGTGTTGTGATTCTGTTGAACCATCCTTGCTGGAGCCAATCATCTCTGGCTTCCCTCCTGACCTCCTTTCTGCCCCCAGCTCTACCAGAGATTAAAACAGATTCTTAAAGGGGCACCTGGATGGCTCAGTCGGTTAAGCGTCCGACTTTGGCTCAAGTCATGATCTCATGGTTCGTGGGTTCAGGCCCCGTATCGGGCTCTGTGCTGACAGCTCAGAGCCTGGAGCCTGCTTCTGATTCTGTGTCTTCCTTTCTCTCTCTGCCCCTCCCCTGTTCACACTCTGTTTCTCTGTCAAAAATAAAAACATACAAAAAATTCTGAGAGGTTCCATTGGCTTTATTACAAGTCCTCTGCAATCTAGGAAGTTTTAATTCTCCTTGAGTTCACAGTCAACATGTTTGGTGTCCAGCTGTCTCTGATGTGGAGTTACTGTTGACCTCTTACTCCCAGGGGCCTCCCTGGGCCTCCCACCCCCCAGCTCCTGTGGGCTTCCGTCCCTGCCTGTCACATGATGTGTATGTGTCCTGATGCTCTGTCCCAGCTCAGGCCACCACACTAGAACCTTCCCTGTCAGTCATTCTGTCGTCTTCCTAGAGCTCGTTTCTTCTTTCTGAACGTTCCCAGCAGGACTCACTCACATGGAGTAGGAAGGAAACGTTTACAGGTTCAGAAGATGTCTGTGGAAGTCATTCTGTGTGTATCGGGGGTTTCATCAAGGGGCATCTGATCTGTCCAAAGGGAGAGTCTGCTGGGGCACCTGGGGGCTCAGTCGGTTAAACGTCCGACCTCGGCTCAGGTCATGATCTCATGGTTCGTGAGTTCGAGCCCCGTGTGGGGCTGACAGCTCAGAGCTTACAGCCTGCTTCAGACTCTGTGTCTCTATCTCTCTCTGCTCCTCCCCCACTCGTGCTCTGTCGCTCTCTGTCTCTCTCTCCCAAAAATAAACATATGAAAAATGAATAAATAAACATTAAAAAAGAATTGGCTCCCCCAGGCACAGGTGGTCCTTCCAGGGTCAGCAATGCAGCAGTTGTCAAAGCCCTGGATTACAACAAATACGAGACATAGTTAGCACCCTGAGTAACTGTGACTCCTGCAAAAAGGCTCTTCCTTATGACTTAATGGGGTGTCTGAGGTAGCGGGTCCGGGATGTATTCATCAGCCCTGGGCCAGCCTTTCTGCAATGCTCTTGCTCCTCCTAGTAGTCGTAACTTGCTGCCATGGCCCCAGGCATCGCGTCTCCACGTGACCCCATCAGGGCGGTAAAGGGGATGAACTATCTTTGCATACTTGTTTTTGTTTTGTTTTCATTGGGGAAGAGAAAAGCCCGCCCGGAAGAACTTGTTTTATGTCTCCCTAGCTGCGGGGGAGCCTGAGTGGGGAAGAGGTGTTGGAGAGAAGTGGGTTGGCCGTGACCGGCCGTGATTCGCTAGCTGGGACACAGGTGACCAGGCTGCTCTCGCCGGGGAGGGCACATAGCGGCCGGTGTCAGGGCCTGAGGGTTACCGTGGTCACTGTACAAACTGGACAGATCGGGTAGGATTAGGGTCAACCGTCTGGTTGACCTGGAGGAAGTCGGGGCTGGATGCTAGGTACTCAAGTACGTAGAGGTCAGTGATTTCACGGCACAGATTTCAAGCATCTGGGTTTCAGTCATTGATTTCTTGAGCTGATCAGTCTTTCCCTGTCCTCCTAGGACCGAGTATATGATCTGGCAGAAAAGAAAGCCAAAGGAGCTGTTTTAAACATTTAACAGCCTCAGACCGGCCGATAAAAAACGTCCAAGGCCGTGACTCACTCAAATCCATTTTTCCAGTTTTTTTCCAAAGCAACACATCAAGGGGTTTAATAGGAGCCGTGGCTCTTATTAACTGCCTCATCCTGAAATATGTGCTCAGTTCTCTGACATTATTAGGTACGGAGATGTGTCACGATCTAAGGAATAGGCAAAAAGAAAAGGGATTAAAAATGAGAAACTTAAAAAAAATAGAGAGCGGGGAAAATCGGGTGAAGAAAGTAATGAGCACACTCTAACTGAGGAAGGTGGGTGTGCAGAGAGGGCTGAGATGTAAATACAGAGAACAGGTCGACGGAGGCGGTGGGGGATGGGTGAAAGGGGTGGAGGGGCGAGGGAGGTCCAGGCTTCCGGCGATGGAATGACTAAGTCTCGGGGATGCCAGGCGCAGCCTGGGGAATACGGTCACTGGTGGTGTGACTCCAGTGTATGGTGACAGACCGAGTGCGTGTGTAGAGAGTTGTTGAATCACCACATTATGCATCTGAAACTAACGTCATGTGTCATCTATACTTCTGTAGAAAGGGGGGGGTGTCAAGAGATGGTCCTTCTAGGGGGAATGAGGCCAGTGGATGTGAGCGGTGCAGTCCTAGAACCTCAGGGTGGGAGGGGCTTATCCAGGCACGTGTGCAGCCTTTTACTGGAGCCCATGGCAGATTGTTGCTGTTAGTCCTTTTTTTTTTTTTAGTGTTCATTTATTTTGGGAGAGCAGGGGAGGGGCACAGAGAGAGAGAGAGAGAGAGAGAGAGAGAGAGAGAGAGAGAGAATCCCAAGAAGGCTCCATGGTGTCAGCACAGAGCGTGACGTGGGGCTTGGTCTCACAACTGGGAGATCATGACCTGAGCTGAAACCAGGAGTCAGTTGCTTAACCAACTGAGCCACCCAGGCGTCGCTACTGGTCACTTTTTTTTTTTTTAACATATATTCATTTTTGAGACAGAGGCAGATT
This sequence comes from Suricata suricatta, assembly GCF_006229205.1. Classification (NCBI taxonomy): domain Eukaryota; kingdom Metazoa; phylum Chordata; class Mammalia; order Carnivora; family Herpestidae; genus Suricata; species Suricata suricatta. The sequence goes on from NC_043716.1 coordinate 6,329,121, forward strand.
GTGAGGGCAGTGGGGAGGCACAGACAGGGAGACAGAGAATCAAAAGCAGGCTCCAGGCCCTGAGCTGTCAGCACAGAGCCCAACACAGGGCTCAAACTCATCAACTCTGAGATCGTGACCTGAGCCATAGTCGGACACCCAACCAACTGAGCCACTCAGGTGCCCCTGCCACTTCTTTTAAAACAAGGTCATTTGTTCTTTTTTTTGAGAGAGAGAGAGACAGAGTTCATGTGGGAAAGGGGCGGAGAGAGAGATACACACAGAATCCGAAGCAGACTCCAGGCTCTGAGCTATCTGCACAGAGCCCAACACGGGGCTCAAACTCATAAACTGTGAAATCATGACCTGAGCCAAAGTCAGATGTTCAACCGACTGGGCCACCCAGGCGCCCCCAAGCTCATTAGTCCTGAGCAGTTTAGTAGTTGCCAGCACTACAGCCTTTACCTGAAAGCTGGGCCTGGCCGTCACATGGGAGCAGAGGGCGAAGTGGAGTTTGGTTGGCACTGTCTCAGTGACCAGGATCATTTAGTGGGTATTGAGCTAATTAACCAGATTCCTCATGAGGTTGCCATGTTGCTTCCTATAGTCCAGGCTGATAGTTGATTAATTCGTCAGTTCCTGAGATCGTCAGGATGATGAAAATGATTGGGTTTTCCCCGTCCTTGTGTCTCTTCTAGGACATGCCCATTCAACAGGCACACTGTTAGTCCTTCTTCACTTGCTCACTAAATACTTGGAAGGGGCCATGTCTGCCAGGTGAGGCTGCATGTGTGCCGAGGGCTCAGCAAAGCCCGTGGGACCCCTGTGCTCTGGAGGCTCGCAGTCTTCCAGGGAAGCAGCCATCCCATGGAGTCCTTCCTCAGATGAGGCTCAGCACTGAGAAGAGCTCACTAGGAACCAAATAGTAGAGGGTTTCTGTGAGGACGTGGCCTTTAAGAACAGCAGAAGGTAGTGGCATCAAGAGAGGCCAAAGTCCTTGTAGGACAGGGGATGATATGTGCAGAGTTTTCAGGGACAGGAAGGAGGTGGGGGCATTTTTGAGAAGCACGAAGGGGTCCTAGAGTATGGATGATGACACAGATAAGGGCGGGAGATGGGACTGCAGGGACCCCACCTCACCTTGTAGGCCATGAATGGTAAGGATTTGGACTTGATCCCTAAGAGCAGTGGGAAGCCAGTGCTGTAATCAGGAGCGACATGGCCTGATTTATTGGCAGTTGTGTGAAAAATGGGTACGTGGGGCAGGGGTTACAGGGGAAGTAAGAGAAAAATATGGGAGTGATCTAGAGGAGATACACCAGGATCAGGGAAGATGGAGAGAAATTGGGAGATGTGGTAGATATACCATGTAGAGCATTGGATCTTGAATGGATATGGGGGTCTGAAGAGTGGAGAGGGCCTTCAAAGTGTCTCTGGCTTGAGCGACTCTTGACTTTATAAGATTTGATGAGATCATCTAAGGAGATAAATGCGCTTGAGTCAAGAGCCCCAGGACCTGCACCATGTTAAGCCCTACTGGTGGAGGATGTAGCAAAGCAGGTGGAACAGTCAAGAATGGTACAGGAAAACCACTGCCTTCTCGCGTCTGACTCCCAGACATTACCATCTAGTTTTCTCTTTCTCCCCCCGCCCCGGCTTCCAGAGGGCTCACTGGTTTTCCTCCAAACAGTTCAGTATTTGCCACCCTCGTCCATGCAGGCGTCACCTCTGGCCTGAACATAGCCATTCCTGATGGGTCCCCCGCTCTTCACCCAAACCCCACCCCCTTCATAGTCCACTCTCTACAGCAGAGGTCAGACGGTGCCACCGTCCTGCTCCAGTCCCACCAGAGGATTCCCATTGTAGAATAACAATACGAATAAGCTCCTTGCCTTGGCCTTTGGACCCTCGTGATACGCCTTCACCTGCATCTCTGAGCTCAGCTCTTGCCCCCACCTGCTGTCATCATTGTCCCAGCAGCACTGACCTGTCACAGAACACGGGCACGCCCGCAACTTTTTTACTTTTCAGTTCTCAGCACGGCTTGCCTTGCCACCTAATGTGTTTGCTCCTGTCCTCCCCCAATCACATCACCCCATTTTACTTCCTTCATCGTGCATAATATTGTATCTGAAACCATTACGATCGTTCCCGTCCACTGGTTCCTAAGTTCCACAGGAGCCGGGATCTTGCCCATCCATCACGACTGCATTTTTAATGCCTAGAACAGGGCCTGCCACAGGGTAGGCAATGCTAAAAATACATCTGTGTCATGGATGGATGGCCTAGGAGTATTTTAGGCACAGAACCTGCCTGATGTGTCAGCAAGCCAGTTTGAATCTTTCCTGTTCTCCCCAGAAGCAGTTTAGCGTCCTGATTTTAAGTTCTGGACACTAACTGCCTCAGATGGAAGCCCAGGTCCCCTGCTTCCTGATTGTACCTGACCTTGCGTGAGTCAGTTAGCCCTGTACACCTGGCCCTCTTCATCTGGGAGGAGCAGTAATGAATTTCTACCCAATGATGGTGCTTGAGAGCTCAGTGAGGTAACACATGTGACTGCCTAGCACGGTGCGTAACAGAAGTAAATGCTGGAGAGATACACCCCGCTGCCATATTGGGGCCCCACCGTTCGGCCGAAATGACCACTGGGCACTGAGCCCTGAGTAGCCTGTGTCTTTCGGGGACTGAACCCGGAAGAGCTAGCTGCCGGGGCTTGGAATCTGCAGTTTTCAGGACTAGAGGGTATGGGCGTGTATGTTGGGGAAACAGAGTGCATATTAGGATTAGACTTTTTGTCTCTGAATCCTATGAAGTGTGTTGATTGTTCCTGAGATAATTTTAGAGAGAACAATCTTCTCAGAAAAGTCAGATTGATGACTTCCAGACCCTGGAACATTCTGTCTTCCCTAACCTTAATTCTTAAGGTTCTATCAATCCTCTAGAATTGGGGGGGAAGTTTATATTATTTTGTTTTACTTTTTAATGTTTATTTTTTGAAAGAGAGACGTGGGTGTCAGTAGGGGAGGTGCAGAGAGAGAGGGGGAGACACAGAATCTAAAGCAGGTTCCGGGCTGTGAGCTGTCAGCACAGAGCCCGACGCGGGGCTCAAACCCACGAACCATGAGTGTCCCCTTTCGTCTGACATGGGCACAGTCTTTCTTAGCTCGCTTCCTTGTGAGATTTCAAGGAAGTATTCTGAATAGCTGAGGTCCTCCCCTAACGGCGCAGGGTCATGGGACTTGAGGTACTTGGCACAAACCAAAATGAATTGACACCAGGATTGTTCTCTCTGCATTCAAGGCACAGCATCTCCGCTGGTTGGTTATTGGGATATTTTAGGACTTGACATATTGAAGATCTTTCTCTTTAAATGAGGTTTCTTAGCCTCAGCACTCGTGATGTTTTGGGCCAGGTAATTCTGTATTTCAGGGGGCTGTCCTGTGTGTGGTAGGATGCTGAGAGGCATCCCCGGCCATTAGACACCAGAAGTGTCCCCCATGTTGTGACAAGTTACCGAAGCTCCCCAGAGGGCAGAATCACTCCTGATTAAGAACTAAAAATGTAAGTCATGGGACCGCTGTGAGCATATATTAATGTGCTTCACTATTTTTCTCCTCTAACTACTTAGATGCTTTTTTAAAATGCTTTAAGTAACTTTTATTTTTTAATGTTTTTTTAGTGTCTTTGTTTTGAAAGACAGAGCAGAGAGTGAGTGGGGGAGGGGCAGAGAGAGAGGGAGACACAGAATCTGAGCAGGTTCCAGGCTCTGAGCTGTCAGCACAGAGCCTGATGTGGGACTTGAACCCACGAACTGTGAGATCGTGACCTAAGCCAAAATCAGACGCTTAACCACCTGAGCCACCCAGGTGCCCCTAAGTAACTTTTATTAAAAGGTAATGTGGGCAGAGGGGGCGCCTGGGTGGCTCAGTTGATAAAGCGTCCATCTTCAGCTCAGGTCGTGATCTCGTGGTCCGTGAGTTTGAGCCCCGTGTTGGGCTCTGTGCTGACAGCTCAGAGCCTGGAGCCTCCTTCAGATTCTGTGTCTCTGTCTCTCTCTCTGTCCCTCTCCTGCTCACACTCTGTCTCTCAAAAAATAAATTGTTTAAAAAATTTGCTTCACCGTTAAGTCTGCTGACTTTGTAGGACAAATAGAAAGTGCTGTTGAACTTCATGTGTGTTAATACTGAGCTGCTGGTCTAGTTTTTACCGAGAAGAATGTCCCATTTTATTTGAAGTGATGAGTAATGATTTTGTCCCCCGAGAGCATTGTGGCCGGGAGATCTGAAGAGCTGCTGACAGGTATTTATTTACTCATTTATTTTGGGAGGGGGGGGGTGGAGGAGGAGCAGAGGAAGAGAGAGAGAATCTCAGACAGACTCAACGCTCACTATGGAGCCGACGTGGGGCTTGATCTCACAACCCTGGGATCATGAACTGAGCTGAAATCAAGAGTCAGATGCTCAACCGACTGAGCCCCCGCGGCGCCCCTCTGCCGGCAGCTCCCAGCTTGCGGTTTTCTCTGTGTGCCTCGGACAGTTCAGACTCCGTGAGGAGAGAGCTGGTCCGCTCTTATTAGTAGGGACGGAATGGGTCGGGCTACACGCTGTAGATTCGCCGAAGTTGGATATTTCATCTTTGTTCCTCTTCATGGCTGAATACTGTTCCCTCGTACGATTATACCGCCGTTTCTCGGTCCGTTTTGTGAGATGACGGGCGTCCGCTGCCCACGCCTTTCTGCTGTCGTGATTAGAGCTGTCCTTCCTAGGCACGCACGTGTGGGGTGTTTTTTGACCATCCGCTTTCAGTTACTTTGAGTGGAACTGAGTAGACTTGCCAGGCTGTTTGGTAATTTTGTGTCATTTATTGAAATGCTGCCCCACGTCCCCGAAGCACTGCCCCATTTCACGTTTCTGCCACTCGGCAGGAGGGAGCCCGTTTCCCATCTGCTCACCGTGATCCCCAGGCTCACCTCACTGACACTTACTTTCTGGTTGGTGTTCTTGCGATGGGCATCCTGGAGATAGGAAGTAGTATCCCATTGTGGCTTCCTTCGTAACTAATGATGCCAAGTGTCTTCCATGTGCCCAGAGCCATTTTCTGTCTTCTTTGGAGGGTGCTGCTGTTTCTAGGCTTCCTTTCTTTGCACTGTCACTGTATTAACACTTTTCTTTCTCCCTCTTGACCATAAGCTGCCTCGTTTATAAAATGGAGCTGTGGTACTTCTCCAGGGCGTGACTGATCTTTGGAAACCAAAGCATTGTTTGAATCTTTGTTAACATAAGTTTCAAATCTTGTCTTTTTTTTTTTCTTGCTGTTATCCCACTTTATCATTATTTTTTAGAGAAAGTGAGCAGGGGAGGGGCAGAGAGAGAGAATCCCAAGCAGGCTCTAGGCTCAAGGCTCAGCCCTAAGCAGGGCTCCAACTCACAACCATGAGATCAAGGCCTGAGCCTAAATCAAAAGTTGGATGATTAGCTGACTGAGTTTTCCAGGTGTCCCTATCCCATTGTATTTTAAAATGCAGCCTGGGGGGCTCAGTCAGCTGAGTGTCTGACTTCAGTTCAGGTCACGATCTCAGGCTCAGTGAGTTCGAGCCCCTCCTCAGGCTCTGTGCTGACAGCTCAGAGCCTGGAGCCTGCTTTGCATTCTGTTTCCCTCCCTTTCTGCCCCTCACCTGCTCACACTCTGTCCTATCTCTCAAAAATAAATAAATGGTAAAAAATAAATAAATAAAATGCAGCCTGTAAAAACTATAGGCTTCTTTTCCAAATTGGTACATTTTTTAAAAAATCTCTTTAAAAATTTTTTTTAATGTTTATTTTTGAGAGAGACAGAGACAGACAGACAGACAGTGAGAGCCAGGGAGGGGCAGAGAGAGAGAGACACACACAGAAGCCGAAGCAGGTTCCAGGCTCTGAGCTGTCAGCACAGAGCCCCACGTGGGGCTCGAACTCACAAACTACGAGATCATGACCTGAGCCAAAGTTACACGCCCAACAACCATGCCACCTAGGTGCCCCCCAAACTGGGACATTTAATTCAGTTTTGATTTTCTGAATTTTGACCTCTCTGAGTCTAGCCCGTCCTTGAATGCTACGAATGTTTAGGCTCTAAACATATTTTAAGGTCCGTTTGTATCTTAACTGATCCAGCATCGAGGTGGGAATTTGACCTTCCACTGTCTTACAGGTGACGGGTGAAGTGGTTTTCGTTACGACAATGCTGTTGTGTTTTCCTTTGCAGAAAAAGTTGCCTCTGACAACACTGGCTCAGTGTCTGATGGAGGGGTCAGCCGTCCTGGGAGACGACACACTGCTCGGGTGAGTGACCCCGCGTGCGGGCTTGTTCCAGATCTCGGTAAGCCCCCTCCCTGAAAGGGGACCAGAACTTCTCAGGGATGCACCGAGGACACGCACGCCACGTCTGGCTGGGGCTCGGGCCCGGAGAAGAGCTTGCCAGTGAGAAAAGGAAAAGCCCAGGGGCGGAGTCCTGCTGTCTGTGCAGGGAGGCACCTCCCCGGCGGGGACATCACGTACACACAGTTCGGTGTGGGAGGACACGCGGAGTCCCCAGGGCTCCGGCAGAAGCCAACGGGAAAGCTCTCCGTGTCGCATGTCAGAAATGCCCCGGTTCCGAGCCCGGCGCTGGCTGATTTGAGCTCACGATAAACACAAACTAAAAATAGAAGCGTCGTGAGGGAGAGTCAGCAGGCACCGTCCGTAGGAGAATCGGTTCCCTGAGAACTAAAAATAAGAGGATAATGGGAAGGAAACTACGAAACAAGACATGTCAATATGAAATAACCGTTCTTATCACGAAGCCGAGACCTGAAGGACAGTGCTGGCTCCAGGTCAGAACAGTAGACATTAGCAGCTCTGTGGAACACACCATATTTTTAAGGAAAAAAAAGGGTTTTTTTGGAACTGTGTATGGTGACAAATGTTAACTAGATTTCTTGTGCTCCTTTCACAAAATATACAAAATACTGAATCATCCTGTCCTGCACTCAACGCTAATATTATAATTATATTATGATCATATTGGATACCTCAATTAAAATGTAAAGGACAGAATAGTCCCTGTTGAAAGAGGCAAGTGATATGGAAAAAAAAGAATAGAATCAAAGAAAAACCAAATAGAACTTTAAAAATTCAGATCACACCTCATATGATTCAAAACCGTGAGGCAGGCTGTTGGCAGCGATGCGAGAAGAAAGGAGGCCTGATGCACTGCTGGTGGGAATGCCAGCAGGTGCAACCTGTGGAACACAGGAGGGAGGTTCGCAAAAAAATTAAAAATAGAACTACTCTACGATCCAGTAATCATGCTATTGGGTATTTACCCAAAGACAACAAAAACCAAATTTGAAAGCATGTATGCATTCCCGTGTTTGTTTCGGCATTATTTACTATTGTGAGGATTTGGAAGCAGCCCAAGTGTCCCTTCATTGATAAATGGATGGATAAAGAGGATGTGAAGCTGTGTGTCTGTGTTTACATGTGTGTATTTACATATGAGGGAGTGTTACTCAGCCATAAAAAAGAGTGAGCTGTTGCTACTTCTGATAATGGATGGACTTAGAGGGTCTTATGCCAAGTGAAATAATTCAGACTGAGAAAGACAAATACTATATGATTTCATTTACAAGTGGACTCAAAAAAAGCAAAAAAACAAAAATAGCAGAAACAGACCTATAAATACAGAGCACAGACTGATGGCTGCCCAGAGGGGAGGGGCGCGAGGGCCAGGCTTTCACTTACGAAACCAGGCACGGAGAGGAAAAGTACAGCATAGGAAATTTAAAAAAAAAAAAGAGAGAAAAAACAACAGAGGGGACACCTGGGTGGCTCAGTTAAACGTCCGGCTCTTGAGTTCAGCTCAGGTCACAGTCTCGCAGTTTGTGAGTTCAGGCGCCGCGTCAAACTCCATGCGGACAGCTCAGAGCCTGGAGTCTGCTTCGGATTCTGTGTCTCCCTCTCTCCTGCCTCTCCCCCGCTCTCTCTCTTTCAAAAGTAAATAAACATTAAACAATTTTTATGAAAAGGGGTCCCATTTCCATGTGCATGTGGGAAAAGGCAGAGCCACCACGCAGGGAGTAGAATGGAGAACTTCAAAACTAGCGAAAGGATGAAAGGGGAGACCAGGAGCATAGAGCACACCCTAGGAGGGGCTGACGGGCAGCCGAGGCCTAGAGGAAAGCGTCAGAGGCAAGAGCAGGTGAGATGGGAACTCTTTCTGCATCTCTGTCATCGTAGAGGGTGAATACCCTTGACCGTCACGATCTGGAGAACCGCAGGTGGGTAGACGCCCACGCCGTGTCCGAGACGCCTAAAGCATGGTGACACGGGACGATTGGAGGTGGAGGGGTGAAGGACACCCAGGTAAACGTGACACTCTCTGCACTGCCATCCTGTAAACCTGGGAAGGCGTGAAAACCAGGAAAGAACACCACAGTTGGCGAAAGCTCTAAAGCTTCTGGATGGTGCTGGTAGGCGACAGGCCTCAGAAAGAGGACCCGGAGCCAGGCGTAGGCTCTGTGGAGAGCCAACATCCTTTCCATCCCGAAATGTGCACTGGCTCCGGGTTGTGGGCACTGGGCATCGCTTGGCCTGTGGCTCTTTGGGGGCTGGGAGGTGCTGCAGTTAGGAATGCGCATCGACAGCGGGGCAGGTACCTCCTAGAGGCCCTGGGAGACTCCCAGCCCCTCGTCCCCACCCCTAGCAAGAGAGTCTGCAGCTTTGTTCTCTGGAGGCGGGAGGGCAGTGTCCCCAGACTGCGGGCACCGCGTAAGGGCGTCACCCCGTAACGTGACTGACGCATACTGGATTCTGGGACTCTTCATCTCCATTCCCCCCACCCATGTGGCCCCCCAGGCCTGTGCTCTCCAGGCAGGAAGGTAAGAAAACCCTTCTCTACTGGTCCAACAGGACTGACCTAAGACCAAAAATATTGGAGGGGACGCTGCTCCAATTAAAATGACCCGCCTGACCATCCTACAGACGAGCGCGAAGCTGATGGGCTTTCGTCACATATTCCCAGCTTTGAGCCTCTTGGGTTTTTTTCATATTTATTTTTGAAAGAGAGAGAGACACACAGAGTGTGAGCGGGAGAAGGGCAGAGAGTGGGGGAGACGCAGAATCCGAAGCGGCTCCAGGCCCAGAGCTGTCAGCACAGAGCTGACGCGGGGCTCGAACCCACGGACCGCGAGATCATGACCTGAGCCGAAGTCGGACGCTCAACCTTACTGAGCCGCCCAGGCACCCAGAGTCTCTTAAATACAGACAGGTGTCCCAGATCTCTAGATCCTGGAGGGAACTCTGACCTGAAACCTCTGTACCAAAGCAAGTGGGGGCAGGGGGGATGTAACTCAGAAATAGATGCCACGTGGGAAGGAGACGCTTTCAGGAAAATGCTTCACTGATGTCACATGATCAGAGAAAATAACGTGTCTGTGAAATAATAGGATGTCTGTCGATTATATCTCAATGAGAAAAAAAGGAAAGGACTAAACACACACACACACACCAGCCCCGCATGTCAATTTAAAAAACACAATGCTCATTGGGGCACCTGGTGGCTCCCTTGGTTAAGTGTCCCACTCTGGGTTTTGGCTCAGGTTGTGATCTTGCAGGTTTATGACTTTGAGTCCTGCGCTGGGCTCTGCACAGGCGGCATAGAGCCTGCTGGGATTCTCTCTCCCCCCCACTCTTGCTGCTCCTTCTCCCACTCCTGCTCTTTCTTTCTCAAAATAAATAAACTTTAAAAAAAGCTTAATGCAAAGAAATACACTGAAATCAAAATCAAGCTCATGGGAACAAAAAATACAGCTTTTTTCAGTGGTAGGTTTAGAAGATAAAGTTGAAATCAAGAGAATAGAAGAAGCCCATGAGATGGAAGGTAGAAAAGTTGGAAGATTGGAGGAGAAATCCAGGAGGTTTTGGGCCTGAATAACAGGACTTCTGGGGAAAGGAGAGGAAGAAATAATCCTAGGAGGAATGGTGGTAGTAATAAAGTAATCCCAAAGAGTTTTCCAGAACCGAAGGGCATAAGCTCTTTGATGGAACGGGCCCATGAAGCTCCTGCTACAACAGGGAAAGTTGAACTGATGCCAGGGCTCACCGTTAGTCAGGCTGAGTGACAAGTGAAAAGCTGCTACAACCTTCTGGAACAAAAAAAAAAAATTGTCACACACAGCGGCTCAGAAATCTAAATGCTTCCAGACTTGCCAAAAGCAGCAGTGGAAACAGAAGATTAATTACTGTGGAATGCCTTCAAATTTCTGCAGGAGTCTGAACATCAACATAGAATTCATTCCCCTGCCTACCTGTCAGTCACCACTGACGGCAAGAGAGGAGAATGTTGTGACACGCAAGGTCTCAACGGTTGGCTTCCTGAGACTTCGGCTCAGGTCATGATCTCAGAGTTTGTGAGTTCGAGTCCCGAGTCAGGCACTGTGCTGACAGCTCAGAGCCTGGAGCCTGCTTCCGATTCTGTGTCTCCTCTCTCTCAACAACACATAAACATTAAAAAAAATTTTTTTTTTTTGGCTCCCTGCACACACTCTCAGGCAGCTACAGCAAGATGTGCTTCATCGTGAGGGAGTGACCTAGAAAGAGGGATGGACAGAGGATGTGGGAAGTAAGAGCTTTCCAGCACAGGACGAGGGAGGGAGAATCCCAGGAAGTGGGAAGCATGTATGCGGGAAGACAGCCGCGCCAAAGGATAGAAAGAAATCTCAATCCAGGTTGACATGAATCCAGGAGAGAAGAATTCAAGAAGATGAAAATTCATGCGCATCAAGTGTGATTCAGTGTCTTGAGAGACAAAGTAGGTAGCTGTGGAGGGTTTGGGGTGTGATCGTGTCTATAGAAAACGAAACAAACCAAAACAAGGCAATTGTTAATGCCTCAGAGAGGACAAATAGGAAAGACCAGTGATCACAGTGTATGACTCTGAATAGCACATGGCGTCAAAATGTAGTGCAAATACTAACGGTCTGTAAATGCACGCAGGGCGGTCGGATGTAAAGAGCGCTAAATCCTCACTTTCCACAGTTGGTGGTCCGTAGCCAGTGCTTACGCTTGTAAACAAAACAACAACGGTAGCATCAGGAGGACGGAGGTAAGAGACAAATTAGATAAAAGACACCAGTAAAAAAGAAAACAACGATCATGAGCCCGCCCCCCCCCCTGCCACCGACCTCGAAGTTGACATTCGCAGCAGATATGAAACAAAACTGGAATCCGCTCTAGCTTCACACGCATATTTTGAAGCATGAAGAGCTCCTGCAAATACAATCAAGTAAATTGATCCGGACGCACAATCAAGGAATATGAACAAGCACATCATGGAACGGGGATCGCAAATGGCCCCACACACAGAAAGATCTTCAGTCCCTCCAGGAGCCAAGGAATGCAGATTAAAGCCGGGATCGGGTGATGCTTTGCACCCACCGGTTCAGCAGAAATGAAATGCCTTCCTGGTACCAAGGGTTGGAGAGAGCATGGAGCCTTGGGAACTCTCTTTTGCACTGGTGAGAGCAAAGTTGGCGTTACCACTTTAGAGAGCAGGTGTCCAGTAAGGTGAAGGGCATGTGTCTCTCCTCTCCATTGCACAGAAAAATCCTCACGTGCAAACAGAGACCGTACACATACGTTCGGCGGCACTGGACGGCATGGCACAGGTGAGTACGGGAAGGCTTAGTCAACGGCGAGTGGAATTCCATACACCAGGATGACCTAATTCTGTGTGTGTCAAGACGAGACGCATAAGCCCCAAAGATCATGATGCCTGAAAAAAGCAAGCAGTAGATAGGTTCAGCTGGAAACCATTGATGGGACCTTGTTGCTTTTTCATGTTTATTTTTGAGAAAGAGACAGAGTGAGTGGAGGGACAGAGAAAGATGCGGAATTCAAAGCAGGCTCCAGGCTCTGAACTAGCAGCACAGAGCTCCACGCGAGGCTCGAACCCATGAACTGTGAGATCATGACCCGAGCCGAAGTTAAATGCTTAACTGACTGAAACACCCAGGTGCTCCTGATGTGAACTTCTTTAAGTGTGGCATTGGTATTATATATTGTATGTGACCACTTATGTGTCATAAAGGTGTAAACATAAGAACAGGAAAGACTGGGGGGCCTGGGTGACTCAGTTAAGCGTCCGACTTTGGCTCAGGTCATGATCTCATGGTTTGTGGGTTTGAGCCCCACATCAGGCTCTGTGCTGATTTCTCAGAGCCTGGAGCCTGCTTTGGATTCTGTGTCTTTGTCTCTCTCTGCCCCTCCCCTTCTCACGCTCTGTCTCTCTCTGTCTCAAAAAAAAAAAAAAAAGAGAAAGAAAAAACACACAAAAAAAGAAAAAAACAGGAAAGATGCATACTAACTGAAAAATAAAAGTGATCTCTTGTAATTTTCCTGATTGGTAAAAGCTTTTTTCATAAGGGTCAGCATGGCACCATGCGTAAGGAGACTGGCTGTATACCCATTCAGGGGGCATTAACATCCTTCAAATAATGTATCATCTCATCTAGGAATATGGTGTATAATTTTCTACTCATTCAGGTCTTCTGTTGTTTGTTCATTCTGAACACACTTTGTAATGGTTTTTCCATCCCAATTTTCCACTGGATTTTTCATTCTCTACAAGGTAAGTTGTCACGGCTTATGAGAAGGGGCTTTCTGTCTATAAGAGCCTCTCGAAATTTAAGCTTTTGGAATGTGTTTAAAGATATTGGTTTGTTGGTGTAGCAATTGTAGCCAGTTTTCCAGTGCTTAGGGAGATAGGAGCCTCTGGGTCTTACACGAGTGAGGATTTAGCGTGCATGAGTCTGTGCTCCCCACCCCTCTCTTATATTTCCCTACATGTTCCCTCTACTCCAGGCACATGGTAGTACTTAGCATCATTTAAAACACTGAAAATTTGAGGAGCGCCTGGGTGGCTCAGTTGAGCATCTGATGTCAGCTCAGGTCATGATCTCATGAGCTCATGATTCGTGAGCTCAAGCCTCACCTTGGGCTCGCTGCTGTCAGCCTGTCAGCGCAGACCCCTTCGATCCTTGGTCCCTCGCCCTGCCCCTCCCACGCTTGCGCCCTCCCAAAAAGCAAATGTTAAGAGACCCTGAAGATTTCAGAAATGCGAACGAATGGAGCACGTTGGCCAGCGGGATGGCACGGAAGTCAGCCAGTGTAGGAACACTGTCCATGCCGGTTTACTGAGCCGTGAGCTGATGATGGCGGACACAGGTGACTCGTGCTCTGGGGGGTCTTCAGCCTGGTTTCCCCGTCCTGTTGCAGGAAGATGCTAAAACTCTGTGGAGAGACCGAGGACAAGCTGGCCCAGGAGCTGATCCACTTTGAGTTGCAGGTGGAGAGAGACGTGATTGAGCCCTTGTTTTTGCTGGCCGAGGTAAGCAGCAGGGGTGAGACTTTTCCACCACGGGGGACACTGCCTGTCTGCATGTGCAGGGATCCTGATGTGACAGCCAGCTTGGTCTCCACCGCGATCCTCTCCCTTGGCGCTCCACTGGGGGAAGGAGCCAAGCCGGCACTGTACCTCCCCCACCCCCCAGGTCCGCACCGCTGTACCCTCCCTGCCCTGCTCCCTCTCCAGTCCTCCCCGGAGTGCGCAGCCCTTCCTCCGGAGGAGACGCGCTGGGGGCTCACGGTTTATGTGTACAGGGGTCTGCTTTGTTTTATTTACTTTATATCATTATTTGTTATTTTATATTATTTTAATTTTATTCTAATTTATTTAGTATATCTTATTACTTTTATTTATTTTATTTATTTTATTCTAACTTATTTTTATTTTATATTTTATACATTTTATTTTATTTATTTTATTTTGAATTAATTTAATTTTACTAACTTAATGTAATTATATTTTATTCATTTTTATTTTATTCACTTTATTTTTATTCATTTTTATTGTTTTAATTGTATTTATTTTATTTTCTAATTTAATTTTATTTTATTCATTTTATTTTATTCATTTATTTAATTTTTATTTTATTTAATGCTATTTTATTTATTTTATATATTTTATTTTATATTAATTTTATTTTTAATTCTATTCTAATTTATTTTACTTAATTTTTATTTAATTAATTGTATTTTTATTTTATTCATTTTATTTTATTCACTTATTTTATTATTTTAATTTAATTTATTAATTTAATTTGATTCTATTTTATTCATTTTAATTTATTCATGTTATGTTATCTATTTTATTTTATTCATTTTATTTTATTTATTTATTTTATTTTGATTTAATTTTATTAACTTAATTATATTTTTTCATTTTTATTTTATTCATGTTACGTTATTTTATTTCATTCATTTTATTTTATTTTTATTTTATTTATTTTGTTTTATTTATTTTGTTTTCATTGCGTTAGTTCCAGTGTGGTTAACACACAATCTCATAGTAGTTTCCGGCGTACAACATGCTGATTCAATAATTCTGTACGTCACTCAGTGCTCCGCACAATAAGTGTGCTCTTAATCCCTTTCATCCTTGAGTTTTAGAGGATACTAAAAAAACAACTTTATTACCAAGACACCTTGAAGGTTCTGTGACCATTTTGGTAGCTTCAACCAAGCGAAATGGTATCAAGTAAGAAAGGAAAGAGCTGGGGGTCTTACTTGCCTTGACCCCCGGACTTCCTCCCGATTGCCTCTCGTTGGTCACACTAAACCTCCCTAGCCATCCCGTGGGGCTGCCTGCGGTCTTGTAAGCGCTCTACATCTGCACAGGTTGCCAGGGGCCACCTGGGGCCATTGAGCTCTTGAAACGTGATTAATGTGACTGAGGAACTCCATTTTTAATTTTGTTTCATTTTTGTTCATGCGAACTTAACATGACGCAGCCACCAGGATCTAGAGGCTGCCATGTTCCACAGCATCGCCCTTGACCATCTGGTTTCCTTCCTGACTGCCCCCAGCACCTCCACACCTCCCGGTGCAATCTCTGTGACACAGTGTGTGGACACACAGATACGCGGGCGCCTGGAAGTGTTCAGAAGAAATTCCTCTTTATGGTGGCTTGACGTTCTAGACTTAGACACCATGCGTCAGAGGCCATTGCTCAGCCAAGAGCATGCGCAGGAGGCCCTTTGCTCTTCCTAACGGTGGTCTGGGGCCCCAGGCAGAGCCTGACTGAAACCCCAAAGTGGGTATTTGACCTTGATGCTGAGACTCGCCTGCACCAACCAGATGTCCCTGTGGCCCTCCAGCTTTGCTTCTGGGCTCTGTGATGACTTGGGGACCCTCGGGCCGTGTCTTCTCTTACCTGCCAGAGGTGGTTACCCTCCATATGTCGCTCACCCCTGCTCAGATCTTCCTCCCCTTTCTTCCTTCTCTGTAAAATCCATAGCCTGGGATAATGTTGGTACAGCCAATTTTCCCTTCGAAATTCTCACTTCCTACCCCACTTTGGCCGAGCCTGGACCCCAGATCCCTCACCCCAGGGATGTTCAGGGAAGTCATTTTTTAGAAATAAGAATATAAAAAGAGCATCCACCTACACCCACTGTGGAAGAACCTATCATGGCCGAGCAAAGCCATGGCCGTGTTTATTTGGTATTTATTTTGGAAAAACTTCTTACTAATTCCTATAAAAATACATCCCGATTGCATTCCTTATCAGATCTCAGGTCTCCTGAGACTAGGTCCTGTCCTCTGCCCGCTGTCTGTTTTGAATTAGTTCCGTGTGTCCACTCCTTCTGCTTTTCTCTCCACTTGTGACCCGTGTGTGGAGGACAGATTGAGCCTGTTTTTGCTGGCCGAGGCCAGGCGCAAGGGAGGAGAGCAGCGCGGAGCCCCTGCAGGGTCGGGGCGATGCGGGCCTGGCAGGTGTCCAGCGGAAAAACAGCAGAGGCAACTCAGGAAGGAGAATCGAGACTTTCATCTGGAAATAAGGCTTCGGAAGCCTCCAGCACACTTGCCGGGTGGATGGCTGTCTATTGTCCTTCAAGAATTTATCTCGAACTTGTGATCCCTGGGTGACTCAGTCAATTAAGCGCCTGACTTTGGCTCAGGTCATGATCTCATGGTTCACGAGTTCGAGCCCCTCTTCCGGCTCTGCGCGACAGCTCGAAGCCTGGAGCCTGCTTCCGATTCTGCGTCTCCCTCTCCATCCCTCCCTTTCTCTCTTAAAATAAATAAACACAAAAAAATTGTTAAAGATAGATACATTAAACAAAGGAATTTATCTGGGACTTCAGTTTGACTGTGGCTCTCACCTTCTGTAACTACAGGTGGAAATCCCAAATATTCAGAAACAGAGGAAACATTTAGCAAAGTTGGTGCTGGACATGGATTCTTCACGAACAAGGTAGAGTTTCTCTGCTTCATTTTTGTTTCTCGGAAGGAACCGGGATCATATCTGGGGGATATGGGTTTGTGGACAGAGGTGTCTGTGAGTGTGTTTTTATTGACAAAGTTTTTCTGAACACTCGCGAAGTGCCAGGCACTGATGGTAGGAGTCGTGAGTCAGAGACATGGGGTCCCTGCTCTCTTGGGGGCCGTAGTTTAGTGTGGGAGACAGAAACCCTAGATGAGTGAGTGTACACATGGGGTTTCAGGCCGCCCAGAGGCCTGTAAAGAAGGTAGCACTTGGGGCACCCTTGGGGCTCCGTGGGTGAAGCCGCTGACCCTTGGGTTCAGCTCTGGTCGTGATTTCACAGTTTGGGAGACTGAGCCGCATGTTGGGCTCTGTGCTGACCGTGAGGAGCCTGCTTGGGATTCTGTCTCTCTCCCTCTCTCTCTGCCCCTCCCACTGCTCATGCACATGCTCACTCTCTCACAATAAATAAATAAAAAAGATAGCACAATGCTAGTCTGGGAGAGAATGATGGAGAAAGGAAGGCGGCAACATTAGGTAGGCTCCTCCTTTTTAGAGAGATGACACTTGATCTGGGACACAAATGACAAGAAGGAGGCAGCCATGCAGAGCTTAGGTGCAGAGCGGTTGATGAGTGCAGGAACAGCACATGCAAAGGTCCTGAGGTGCTGAGTCAGGCTGCCATATCAGGGTAAGCACGAAGCGTGGCTAAGGTGGAAGGGGCCGGTTGTGCAGCTCTCTTCTCTCTGTAGCCATTCTCTGAACCCGAGGGAGGGAAGCAGGGTTCCCACTGTGCTGTCTGCCTCTGGCACTATCTCCCAGAAGCCTCCAGAAAGTGCCTGTTACAGCAGGGGAGCCGCCAGATGCCCTGAGACGCCGTGGACTCTGGCCTCCATCTGTCCCAGTGGCACGTTGTCACCTTTCTAATTCTTGCACTGGTGTGTGCGCCTAGGCGTGCAGCTTGACGGGGTGTAGGTGCACGGATACGAAGGAGCATGCTGGCTCGACTCTAGGCCCCTTGGCCGGTCAGTTTTAATCACCTGCATACCTCTTTTTTGATTTTCCCGAGAAAGAGAAACACAAACCCAGAATAGACGGCTTGGCGTGGGCTGAGGGACGCACGGTAGAAGTCTGAACCCAGTCCCCCGAGACCAGAAAGGAATTGGCTCTATCTGCAGGGAAGCAAAGATCTCTTTGGTTAATTTTGTGTTTCCCAGACTTCACTCCACCCGAACGGTTTTTGGATATCAGGAGCCACACATCTTGTAAAAAGTCGATTCACTTCTTCCAGATGAATCTGTTCAGAAACCTGGTGGAGCGCTTCCAGAGATCGGGTGCTCCTGGAAGTGCCCAGGACACACGCAAAGCCAGTGCTGTTTAATCTTCCATCCCGTCGCCTCCGGACGGCCGTGATGCTGACACTCACCTACCTCCCTCTGTTAAGAGGGGAAAGGAGCGGGAAAGTTGTCCAAGTTGTTCTGACCCAGATCCGAGGTGCTGTCCTTTCCCCCCTCCCCCAAAGCTTACCTATTTATTTTGAGAGAGAGAGAGAGAGAACATGAGCAGGGGAGGGGCAGAGAGAGAATCCCAAGCAGGCTCTGTGCTGTTAGCACAGAACCGTGAGATCATGACCTGAGCCGGAATCAAGAGTCGGACACTTCACCCACTGCGCCACCCGGATGCCCCCTGAGCTCTCTCCTTAGCGTATGTGGAGCAAGACAGAGCAGCCTGCGTGGGGAGTGCACATTTGGCATCACTCATGACTATGTCCTTTGGGGTCACGTACGGACGCCTCCCATGATGTCAGCGTCCAGGGCGCACGTGTGGGGAGTCACAGAGGAGGAGGGAGGTCGTGCTGTTTGTCCCACTGGTGACATGGTGGTAGACACCCTGCTCCTGGGTTTCCAGAGTGATTTCCTTCTGTGGGGCCTGGTTCTTAGCTCAGAGGTCTGTCTGCTCTCCGCTTCTGAATCTCCAACACGGAGCTTCTGGTTGGAGGGCCAGATGCTAGGAGTCTCGGGGTTTGCGGTCGCCGTCGCTACGTGCGTATGTGTTTTTGTTCACCCTCCTTATGAGATGGAGAACGGGCAGCAGTCACGGTCTGTCTCGTTGCGTGGCGTGCATTTGATGGTGACGCCATGTGGCGTAGAGATCGCAAAGCCATAGGGAGCGTCATTAGCAACTGCCTTCCATGATTCAATGAACTCTTCCACGGTTTCATCTCTGGTATGCTAGGATTCAGTAAGGAAATGGCTACCTCTCCAATCCAAATCTTTACGCTTGTAAACTTCAGCTGAGACCCTTTCAGAAGCTAACCCGCCCCACCTTCCTGCCTGTTCCCTAACCCTTGGCTGGTCAGCCCACATAAGGGCTGCAGCCCAAGCTATGGCGGTGAGAGAAGACCAAATGTTCAATGCAACACCGCCAGCTGATCTTGTGGAACAGCTGGTTCTCCCCCTGCCCCCCACCCTGCCTCCCCACATGGTCAGTTTGCACTTTTTAGGCTCTATTCTTCGCAACATCCTTCTTCTGATTATCAGACCTTTCTTTTGTCTTATTTTTTCTTGTCCTTTGTGAGTTACGCTCTCCAGCCCTGCACAGTGTGTCCCAGGTGGAGGCACGTTCCTGATCATTGTGACTAGATCTTTGAATTCTACTGCAACTCGGGTGGATACTGTCAGATCCACCTCCTTTTGCCAGTGGTTAATTAATTCTGAATCCAAGGTGTGTGTTTGCCTCCATTCCAGTGTATCTGGCTTGTCTGCTTCTAAAGCCAATTTTATAAGCCTTCATGTCCTCAGAGAAGACCAAGCTGAGTAGAAGACTATAGATAAGGAAGATGGAGGAAAAACTCAAGGAAGCTTGATGTTGAATTAAAGACATGAATTGAATTGAATTGAATGTTATACAAGTGTCTTTTCTGGGGTAGGTTTGGTTTGACAGTGGTAACAAGGAGCCCCAGTCCTTTCCAGAGTCTGCCTCACTTTATTTTCTGGGCACGTACGTCAAAATCAACCCTTGTGAGTCCAGAACACGTCACGTTTCTGCTATGTAGTTGCCTCTGGGTTCTGTTGTGGACGAGATTGAGTCTCCCCTCCCTCATGTGCCGAAGCACTAACCCCTACTATCTTTGGAGGTAGGGCCTTTCTGAGGTAAGGAGGGTGAAGTCAGCCCTAAGGGCCTTCATCCAGTAGGGTTGGGGGAGTTAGAAGAAGAGGGAGAGAGATTTCTTTTCTTTCTCACTCCACATGCAGAGGAAGGGCCGTTTGCAGTAGGGGGGAGGGGCCTCTCTGCCAGCCAGCAAGAGAGCCCTCCCCAAACCCAAACGCTGCCAGAGCCTTGACCCGGGACTTCTGGTCCCAGAGCTGTGAGAAAACCCATTTCTATTGTCCAAACCAGTCAGTGTGTGCTATGTTGTCATGGCAGCCTGAGCAGACCAAGACCCCTCCCTGCTTTGGAAGCAGGGGAACTAATGTAAATAAAACAGGAGAGTTTGAGGAAGGGTCCTGGGCAGGTCGTGGAAGTGAAGAAGTGAATCCGAAGTGAATCCTGGAGCTGTGGCCGCTTGAGGCACCTCAGGGGGGGGGGGTCGTCATCTCCCCTCATTCAGGCGTCTTCGGCCCATTGCCTCCGTGGTCCTCTGGGCTCCTGTCTTCCCAGCATGACCCTTGACTCTTTCGCTCTCATTCTAGAAGTGCGGAGGAGAGGCTCCGTGGTCCAGAGGTCCTTACCTGTGCTTTCGTGGCCTGTCAGTTGGTCAGGGTGAAGAAGGGTGGCTTGGTTTGCGTCAGGGACCCTCCCCTGGACCATCACGGTGAGCGCCAGGCCACACTGGCAGCTCCCTGGGGCCCGCACCGCAGAGCGGACGGGGGCGAGCCTCACGGAGCAGCGGATGCCGGCGACGCCAGAAAGGAGGAGACTGGCCAGATGAAATAATCGGTGTCCCATTCAAGGAACATTCCTGTTGGCCTTCCGAAAATTCCTCTCGACTCTCTCTTGCCTTGAACTCATCTTGCATTTGCTCTCTCGACCCTTCTCCTTATTTTGGGCCCTTTTCTCTCCTCTCGCCTTCATTAAAACCGGTATTCTGTCTCCACCTCCCCCAGATTGCAGAGTGGTGGCATCTTTCCCAGAAAATGATGGTGTCACAGCAGACCTTTCTTGCTCTGCAGATTTCAAAGCTCTGGCTTCTTGGTCAAGAATCCCTGGGTCTCCTGGTGACCAGCAGGACAGTTCTTGAGTTTATTTATGGAACAGGCAGCCGGCAAGGCCCCCATACCTTGAAATTCACAATGGAGGTCTCTTTCCCCAGCAGATTACTATCCATACACATGTTTCTGTGTCTTCGTTGTCATTTTATTTTTTATGTTCACAGTTTCATTCCAGATCTTACCACTACTTGGAAATCTCAAAATAGGTTATTTATCTATTGTGAATAAAATTCCCTATAAAGAGAGGGGAAAGATGTACGTTTTTAAACTACCAAGATATTGGAGGTGCCCGGGTGGTTCAGTTGGTTGCACATCTGATTCTTGATCTTGGGTCAGGTTATGATCTCACAGTTCGTGAGTTCGAGCCCTGCGTCAGGCTCTGCACTGAGCATGGAGGCTGCTTATGATTCTCTCTCTCTACTCCTTTTCCCTGTTCGTGCACGCTTTCTCTCTAAAAAAGTAAATAAATTAGCAAGATGTTGGCTAAGGGATAGAATTTAGGGGGGGAAAATAGAGGGAAATAAGGGAGAAAAGAAAGGTAACCTAGGGAAATGTCTTCATTTTAATACACCCATCTTAAGTATACTTGTTTTATTTTTTTATCTAATCCAGATCTTTGAAGCCATAAAAATCAGTGTCTGTGGTCACTTTATTTTTTTCACACCTATATTGGTTAGTTATTTTTTCTTTAGGTGGTTATAGCTTTACTTCTTTTTTTTTTTTT
>NC_043716.1:6350475-6355475 GCF_006229205.1 Suricata suricatta
GGGCTCTGTCTCACGCCTCTCCTCTTTTTCTCCTGTTTTCCATCAGGTGGCAGCAGACTTCCAAGTCTTCAGGTCTGTCCAGCAGCTTACAGCCCGCAGGTGCCAAAGCTGATGCCCTCAGGGAAGAGATGGAAGAGGCAGCCAACAGAGTGGAGATTTGCAGGGTACCCCCGCCCCCTTGCTCCTCTTTACTGGGACAGATGGGGGAGCCCCTTAGTCTTCACTGGAGTCGTATTAAAACCCTAAGGGTGAGCTCTGCTTGAACCAAGCGTCCCCAGGCTTGCCCGCCGGCCTGTCCAGAGCCCAGGGTGAGCCTCGAGAGCTGGGGCTTTGAGGCGACCTAGACAGTTGGGGGGGGGGGGCAGTGCTGGGTCCTGCGTGGCAGGCCAAGAGGAAGCGGCCTCGTCTCTGGGCGAAGCTTTCGTGTCTCCGAGTCCCACCAGCTGGACCCCAGGCTGGGAGGAGCAGCCGAGGATTTAGGCTGTCGGCGAATCGTGACTCACCATTGATATTAAAGTGTTGAGCTTTTGGTTCCCCTTTTCGTACTTCCTGAGCCCCTTTATCCAGCCCTTGCCTCCTGGGGCACCGCGAGTGAGGAATCTGGAATGCTCACGAGTGAGATGGTCACAGACGAGGGGTTCTGGCTTGAGAGAGGAATGTCTCGTTCCGAGAAACGGGTGCCTGGGTCACACCTGCTCACACGTTTCCCATCTTCTCACCGACGTGGAGCCAGTAGGCGCTAATGAGCAGTGCAGCACTTAGGGAGCTCCGTGTCTATTATGCACCTCTGTGTACGGGCGCTTACGTGCGCTGTGGTTCAGATTCAAGGAACAAGCGTGTCGTGTTCTGGCGGTGTGCTGGGCACCTGCCGCCGTTTGCCTCCACCTGTGTAGGAGGGCAGCCGCTCTGGTCTGTGTGGCCTCTTCCGGTCTTGTCCGCTTGCCCGTTGTCTCATCCTTCTATAGCGAGGATGGCTTTGACTTTGCCTTCAGGGGACATTCAGGGTCAGATACCCTTCCTCTCTGGAAATCAGCCGCACTGGTGCATCTGTCAGGAACTCGTGATCTCTGCGTCGATGGTGCTGTGGAATCCAGCAAGACTTTGAAATCCCTCACCAGGTCCGGGACTCCTCGTGAGCACAGCCGACCTGTCACGTGGACTCCTGCATCACTGTGGCAGCAGTCCGGCTGGTGCTGTTGGTGAGGCGGTTCTCTCTTGGTGGACTCACGTCGCCTTCGGCTGGTGTCCACCCCTGTCACTGGGGATTGTGTTCTTTAGGTAAGAGTCTTATCTCTTGGGGCGCCTGGGCGGCTCAGTCAGTTAAGCATCCGACTTCGGCTCAGGTCGTGATCTCATAGTTCGTGAGTTTGAGCCTCACATTGGGCTCTGTGCTGACAGCTAGCTCAGAGCCTGGAGCCTGCTTCCGATTCTGTGTCTCCCTCTCTCTCTCTCTGACCCTCCCCTGGTCACTTTCTGTCTCTCTCTCAAAAATAAATACAAACATTAAAAAAAATTTTTTTAAGAATCTTGTTTCTTGTTTCTTACAAAGTTACAGCTTTAAAAAAGATTTTTTTTTCGTGTTCATTTATTTTTGAGAAACAGAGCATGAGCAGGGGAGGGGCAGAGAGAGAGGGAGACACAGAGTCTGAAGCAGGCTCCAGGCTCTGAGCTGTCAGCACAGAGCCTGACGTGGGGCTCGAACCCATGACCTGACCTGAAGTCGAATGCTTAACTGACTGAGCCACCCAGGTGCCCCAGGTAATTTTTTTTTTTTAATAGGCTAGCTTCCCCAAAGTGATATTTTTAGGTCAAGGTCTATACACTTTAAATTTTAATAGATATTGACAGTTCACTTCTGCGAAAAGGAAATAGTAGTTCACATTCCCCCCAGCAAAATACAGAATTGCACATTTCCCCACATTTTCCCCCATAACGTATATGGGTCCTGTTTTCAGCTTTTGCTAGTCCTGTGACTGGGGGAGAGAGCTGTCTGATGTCTGTGTTATTGTAATTTTAATTTCCCTGAATGTTAGTGGTGCAGGGAGTGTATCTTTGTATATTAATTGGATGTTCTTCAGATATGTATAGGCATGCCCCAGTTGGTGAATTGCCTATTCTTTAAAAAATTTTTAACATTTTTTTTTTATTGCTGAGAGACAGAACAGAACATGAGCAGGCAAGGGGCAGAGAGGGAAAGAGACACAATCTGAAGCAGGCTCCAGGCTCTGAACTGTCAGCACAGAGCCCGACGTGGGGCTCGAACCCACAAACCACGAGATCATGACCTGAGCTAAAGTTGAATGCTTAACTGACAGAGCCAGCCAGGCGCCCCTCAAATTACCTATTTTTATTGGCAATTGGACTAACATTTCTATTTTTCTTAAATACCAGTTTATATGAGTTCCCTGTGTATTTGGGGTATTAAACTGTCTTCTCCCTGTTGGGTCCCAAATCATTTTCCAGTCTGCGGTTCATCTTTTGACGTTGTTGATGTCTGCCGTTAGAAACTTGTTTTCTTGCATATGTTTGCTTTGCGTGGAGAGATCCAGGCATCTTCCACCCAAGGTCAAAGCCTTTGCCCAGCCTGTGTTTTGAATACTGGGCATTTCAGCAGAGGTACAGCGCTGTCTCATCGTTGCTCTAAATTGTACCTCCCTGACGATGTAAGACGATGAACATCTCACACACTTACTTGCTATCCATATACGTTCTCTGGCGACGTGTCTGTGCGGGCCTTTTGTCCATTTTTAAATAGGGTGATTCAGCAGCACGCTGTTTAAAATTTTTTTTTAATGTTTATTGTTCAGACAGAGAGAGACAGAGTGCAAGCAGGGGAGGGGCAGAGAGAGAGGGGGACACAGACTCTGAAGCAGGCTCCAGGCTCCGAGCTGTCAGCACAGAGCCCCACGCGGGGCTCGAATTTGTGAACCACGAGATCACGACCTGAGTCGAAGTCAGACACTTCGCCGACTGAGCCACCCCAGGCACTCCTAGCAGCACCGTGTTGTTTAATCCCCATGCACCGGGGGCTTTTCCAGCTGTGGTTCTGTAATTTTATTTCTGGTGTAATTCCATTGTGGTCAGAGAGCCAGTCCTGTATGATTGTGATTCTTTTAAATGCGTTCAGCTGTGTTTCGTGGCCCACGATGTGATCTTTGTGGACGTTCCGTGGGAGCTCGGGAAGAATGTGTCATCTCCTCCCCTGGGGTGAGGTCATCTCTAGATGTCCGCTGTATCAAGTTCATCAGTGGTGCCGTGGAGTTCAGCGACGTCCAGACACGTTCTACTTGCTCCATCTGTCTGTTTCCAGTAGATGGGTTTTTAAGTCTCAGTGATGGGCACCCGTATTTCTTCTTGAGATTCTGTCACTTTTTCCTCCTTTATTTTGATGTCCTGTTAGGTGCGTCCACATGAAGGATCATTAACATCTTCTTGTAAGATGACCCCTTATCATTAACAGCGTCCCTCCTTATCCCTGGGAACTTTCCTTGCTCTGAATGCCGGTCTGGTGAATGTAGCCATTCCTACTTTATTTGGATTAGTGTCACCAGGGTTAGGTCTTTCTCCATTCTCTTACTTTTAATTTATACGCATACCTTTATATTTAAAGTGGGTTTCTTATAACCCCCATATAGCTGGGCCTTGATTTCCAATCTACTCTGACAGTCTCTTTTATTTGTGTTTTATTTTAAAAAATTGTTTTAACATTTGTTTATTTTGAGAGACAGAGAGTGTGTGAGTGGGGCAGGGAGAGAGAGAGAGGGAGACACAGAACTCGATGCAGGACTCAAACCCACGAACCTTGAGATCAAGACCTGAGCCAAAGCCAGGCACTCAACCTACTGAGCCACTCAGCCGCCCCTTATTTTTTTTTTTTAAGTTTCTTTATTTTGAGGAGAGAGAGTGCAAGTAGAGGAGAGAGAGAGGGAGAGAGAATCACCACCAGGCTCTGTGTTGTCAGTGTAGAGCCCGATGCGGGGCTCGATCTCACAAACTGTGAGATCATGACCTGACCCAAGACCCAAGAGTCAGAGGCTTAACTGCCTGAGCCACCCACCCAGGCACCCCAACAATCTCTGTCTTTGAACTGGTGTATTTAGACCATTGATGTTTAACTGATTATTGAGTATAATTGAAGTAAGACCTACCATCATTGTTCCTGTTTTCTACGTGTTTCTGTTGTTCTCTGTTACTATTTCTGCCCTCAGGTTTTCTGCCTTTTGAGGTTTCACTTTAGTCTTTCAAGTGGTTTTACTTTTTCTCCTTTCTCAAATATACTTTTCTTTAAAAAAATTTTTTTAGCATGTATTTATTTTTGAGAGACAGAGAGAGACAGATCATGAGCAGGGGAGGGTCAGAGAGAGAGGGAGACACAGAATTAGAAACAGGCTCCAGGCTCTGAGCTGTCAGCACAGACTCTGACGCAGGGCTTGAACCCATGAACCGTGAGATCATGACCTGAGCCTAAGTCGGACGTTCAACTGACTGAGCCGCCCGGTGCACCTTCAATTATACTTTTCTTAGGGTTTGTTTTTTTAGTGGTAGTCCAAGAGTTTGCAATATTTATTTACAACTAATTCATGTCCACTTTGGAATAGTTGTTGAGCATTTCCCACGAGTGCAAGTATGTCTCAGTAATAAATACCCCTAGTTCCTTCCAGTGCCTTGTACATCAGCATAAGCACAGGTGTGTTTATATGAGTGTCTCCATGTAATTGTGTGTGTTTATCTGAATACATGGATACATTCACATATATGTAAGTACATTGTTGCCATTATTCTGAACAACTTTATCTCTTAGATTAAGAATAAGAAAAATAAAAGTTTTATGGTATCTTCACTTATTCCTTCCCTGATTCTCTTTTATTCTTTGTGAAGGTCTGCGTTTCTGACCTTTATCTTTTTCCTTCTCTCTTAAAGAACATTTCTTGGTTTTTTTTACACATTTCTTGTAAGACAGGTCTACTGGCAACAAATCCTGGAGATTTCTCCAAATCCCT